>NC_056747.1:106601312-106618812 GCF_019279795.1 Protopterus annectens
GTGGTGCAGCGGTAGCATTGTTGCCTCACAGCAAGAGGTTCTCCCGTTTGATTCTCAGCTGGAGTGCGGGGAGGGTCTTCTGTGTGGGGTCTGCATATACTCCCCGCAGTTGGGTGGGCGTTCAAAAGACATGCGTAAAAGGGCGCGCCTTGGTTGAACATCGAGCTGGCACCTCTGCATTCGTGAAAATCTACTGCCAATCATTAGCGGACTGGAGTTCCACTGTGGCGTTCCTTAACCGGGAAAAGCCGAAAGACAAACAACAACAACCACCATCCATTTCAATCATCAGTAACCCTCATTTACCTAGCCTCACTACCCATCCTTTATTAAGACTCACTACTGACCCTTTATTAAAACTTACTATCCATTCTTTATTAAGCCGCATTAGCCATCCATTATAAAATCTCACTATCCATCATTTGAGACCCACTATCAACCTTCGATTAAACCTCACCATCCATCATTTATTAAGCCTCACAATCTATCCTTTATTATACCTTACTGTCCATCATTTATTAAACCACACTGTTCACCCTTTTTTCTGGTATCACTTTATAAACTAGCCACAAACGATTTGCACTATTATCCAAGCTTTTATTTTCTCTTCAGTTTGTGTTTTTTTTTTTTCCTCTGTCTCCTTTCTGTACTTCTTTCCATCCTAACTAAAATACTACAGCAGTATGTTTGTGTTTTACTGTGTTTTGACTGCTACTTTAGTTTTTTTTTACCTTACTTAATAACTAAATGCAGACTAGTGGGATGTCTTTTAGTGGGTACACATTATGTTCGGTTTTGTATATTGCACTTGAATCAGAGCTGTGGATGTGTAGCTCAACAAATAAAGATGTTCATTCTTGTTTTCATTCTTTGGTTAAGTGGTACTCAGGGCATAAAAGGCAACGTGGACAACTACTTTTAAAATATTTGTTCAGATGTCCATGCTTACAAATGCATTATTTTGCATTCATTGCAAGGTCATTGTGCTGAAACTAGCAGAATGTGTTCTGTGATTATTATTATGATGTATTAGGTGTGCAGCAAAATGTAATGAATGATTTCACTGATAATGCTATGAACCTGTGGAATATTAAGTTAGGAATGTACAGCAAAGAAACAGCAGCAGCAATAAAAGGCATAAAGGAAATCCATAAGGTCAAGAATGCGAAGACAAACTGGTCCTTTTCATGTATCTCAAGTAATGGAGGAGTCATAGCACCTGGTTGTTGGGAATAAGCTAGTTCTTCCTGCAGGTAAGACTAGGAAAAAGATGGGACAGCACCTTTCCTGCAGTTGTTTAGAATGATGGACTACCCTTAATGACAATGATAACAGTGCTGATGTTTCATGTTACTGAAGCAAGATGAACTGTTGTAGACATTTTCTGAAAATGAGAAAGTGGGATGATAATGTTTTCTGCAGATCTGCAAAAGGTATGGATCTATTTTCTAGGGTTTTTTTTCTATGCCTGCCATCCATCAAGCATTATTATCACTGCACTCTGTTTTGTCTTCTGGTACACCCCAACCCATTCACATTATGTTGTATTTGTTTAACAACAGAACAAGACAATTAGTCTTCATAGTCTATGTTTCTAAGTGCATTTACCATTCTGCCTATTCTTCATTCCTTCCTTCCTTCCCCCTTGGTGTTCTCCTACTTGTCTCATGCCTTCTTGAATAGCTTTGTGGATTCCATGTCCACCAACTACTCTAGCAGTCCATTTAATGGGCATATAACCCTCAGTTTGAAAAGATACTTCCTGAAATTCAGGGAGTAATTAATCTATAAACATTTCTGTTGGTGACCCCTCCTTTTCCTCTGTCCTTCCTGTACAGGATGACCCCTCACATTTCCCTAACCTCATCTTATACACATGTATTATCTCACCTGACTCTTCTTTCTTATATCCATATTTCTTTCCTTCAGTCATAAGGATCTTTCTGGTAGCTTTCCTATGAATTTCTCCAGCAGCTTGATGTCCGTTTTCCTTATAGGAAATACACACATTCCTCAAGGAATGATCTAGACAGGATCCAGTAGATGAAGCCATTACCACTTTATTTCTGGAGCTTATCACCCTGAGGATACATCCAGTACCCTGTTTTCTAGAGCCACTGTGCTCTCACTCTGCTCCAGGTGATCCAGTAGAGGTGTGATCAACACTGCCAGACCCTTCAACTGAAATGATGCTGTGATGTGGATATCCCTCCAGTGCCAACCAATATGTGATGTGGATATCCCATCCCTGCTGGCCAATATGTGATGTGGATATCCCACCACTGCCAACCAATATGTGACATCCCTCTACCTCTGGGCCAGTAGTCAAGGAGCCTCAATCCTCACCACTGATACCAGTGGGGGATGTTCACTGGGAAGATAACAGGTACACACCCAGTATCTCCAGATGCAGCTCAATGCATCAAGCATAATCAAGCACAATTTCCCTTAAGAGCACATGGGGTACACAGTCAGTTTAGGGCTGGTTTCTCCCTCTTTCTCCAGATCTCCATTAAGACTCCCCACTGGCAGAGCTATAGAGTTGAGTCCTTAGCCCGGGTTCCAAGCCAAGTCCTCCAAAACTCTCTCTGTCCAACCAGTGCTTCATGTCCCTGCCCAAGTAGCTGACAGACACACACACACGCACACACACACCTGGGAAAGGCTAGTACAGTTTTACTAGCCATGACCCTGCTGTCCAGACTATAAGGCAGTTACTACCACCACCATACACTCCTGCCAGCTACCTTAAGACCCTTACAAGGGTACCCAATATACAGAGTGAAATTAATATTAACACAAATGGTAGTTTGACCAAGAGCAAGGCTGTTAGGAGTGGCCCGCACAGTGTCACCAGATAAATATGCAAATACCCTCAAAACTTAACTATCTCTACAAAGATAAGCCACAATGAAAGGTTTAAATATATTTAATAATAAATCATAAAAGAACAAGAAAATACTAAGTATATATTCACAGTGATATCAGAGTTCAAATTACAGAAAATATTTAAAATAACACTGAAAACAGACTCAGGCAAAGAAAAACAATATTTATATTAATCTTCACTATATTTCTACTTAAACTAAGAGAGTTACTATTCTCTACTTACTTAATAGAGCAAGGCAGATGATGTGGTGAATGGTCCTTGTTGTAAGGCATAAGACAGAATACAGAATGCTCTGCCTCACTAACAGACTTCTCAAAATAATAGCAACAACATTACTTTTGGGATAGCTTGCGGAATTACATCACTTCTCGTCATCTGGCTTCTAGTTCCCATGCAAACCCTCATTGCTTGAAGCTGGCACGATTTAGTACCTACCTGTAAAAATACACACACAAGAGCTTTTGCTCAGATCCATTGAGCTTCTGGTGATCGTAAAACAATTCAACACTTCCATTCTTTCTGAGTGGCAATTAGTTCACCCCAAAGACAATGCAGAAAGCTTCCTAGTAAAGACTCTCTCTCTGGCTGCATCAAAACCTGTGAGGCAGCATCTTTATGGCCTAGCTCGTAAAATGATTTAATTTCAGATATATTTTAAAGTTTGCTGGACTGAGGTTAACCTTCCAGTTTCCTCTTTTAAAGCATATACATTTAAACAGTTACAATAGTGTATGTACATGTCTGTTCTCTACAGTAGGGCACACTGGATACATTTCAAACACAAGCACTTTACAAATACCTTTTCAACACAAACATCTATATAAATCAGTTTGATATAAACATGGCATACAGTTCTTACGCATTTGTAACACAAGCATCTTGTATAAATCAGTTTGATATTCACAAATGACATATAATTATTTACAAAATTCCAGCTGTGTTGGCAGTAGCTATCGTCACACCTCTCCCCCCTTCAAAGACACAAGCTAATTTTTCAAGTGTCTCTTGAGAAATGTTGCCTGAGAGGACTGGGAGAACTGAGCCTATCTGTGAATATATTACCCTATACCCTGTCTTGACAGCCCATCTGCACTGGCATTGCTAACGCCACTGTGGTGCTACACTGTTATAGCATATGTTTGCAACCCTAGCCTCCACCACAGTAACTTGGGATTTTGCTGGCTGGCTTGCTGTAGCCATGAATCCCCCTTAGACTCCTCCTGCTTCCTACAGCAAATACTTAGCACAAGGGTCTACCTATCATGGTAAGGTTTCATCATGTTAACATGATACAGTTTATGCCCCTGCCTTCAGCCTAGCAGTTCTATCATGTAGTTAACATCACCTACCTTCCTTACCACAATGAAGGGTCCTTCCCAAGCTGTCTGCAGCTTATTGTGTCTGACAGGAATGAGAAACATAACCTGCTGTCCTACAGCATACTCTCTAGCTCAAGCATTCCTGTCATAGCAGACCTTTTTCTGCTGTTGGGCTTCTGCCAAGTTCTCCTGGGCCAAACCCATGAGCTCCCTAATCCTTGTCCTGAGGTTTAGGACATATCCCACAGCAGACTCCTTGTGAGATTCACACTCACTCTCCCACTCATCATGAATCAAATCTAGAGGTCCCCTGACCCTATGCCCATACAACTCAAAGAGTGAAACACCTGTGGATTCCTGGGGTACCTCTCTGTAAGCAAACAATAGATGGGGCTAATATTTGTCTCACTCACTGTTAAATTGGTCTTCACCTATTTCACCACCTCACTCAATGTATCTCTAACACTATTCCCCTGCCTCTTCTACCTCTTCCTTTCCTCTATCGCCAACCACTCTTATTACAGTCTCAAAACAACCTACCCGTCTAGTCTGTCTCCTATACTCTACCTCCCCTACATCTCCTACTAGTCATTCTTACTTTCCTTTCTTGTTTCCAAACTCCTATACAACTAGATCCTACCATCTTTAAATAAGCATCTGCCTAACTATTAACTCATTTTGCTCTAAGCAGCTTAAATAATATTGTAACTAGTCACTTTCTTCTGCTGTTTAAAACCTTGTTTGTAACAACTCACATACTTGTCTGCCAATTGTTAATACTCTGTATAACTGAATTGCCTGAGGAGCTTTTTTTCTCTCCAGGTCTCCGTTTGTAAGATCCTATAGCTTATTGTTACTACTATGTTACTAAAATTTAATAAATTGTTTTTCTAGTCCTGAGGAGCTTTTCTCCCCGGGTCTCTGCTGAAAATGAGCCAAAAGCTCAGCCAGACTAACCCGGTTAACAAATGTAAAATAAATAAATAAAAAATGCCTGTAGCATGGTCTTTAGTGTAGAGTTTAACCTCTCCACAAGACCATTAGTCTGGGATGGTAGGGGTGGTCTTTAGGTGCTTCCACAGACAAGCCAGCAGGTCTGACATGAAATCGGCACCCTTGTCAGTCAGTATTTCTCTTGCAAAACCTAACCTGCTGAAAATCCCTAGCAAAGCATTTACCACATTCTCTGCCTTGATGGAGGACAAAGCCACCGCCTCAGGGTATCTGGTAGCATAATCTACGACCATTAGGATATACTTCTTCCCTGTGGAACATGGGGTACTCAGTGGCCCCACAACCTCCATAGCTACCCTCTGAAACAGCTTCTCAATCCCAGGCAAAGGCACTGTTCACATGTCCTGCAGTACCACGCTATATTCCTTGCAATCCCAGGCCAATAAATGTTCTGCAGAATGCATCTCTTGGTAAGCTTTATGCCCATATGACCTGCGAAGGGAATGTCATAGTCTATGGCTAGAAGTGTCAGATGATAGGCTCTGGGTACTACCAACTGCTGTATTCTCTCACCCACTAGCCCTCCCTCAGGGGTTCATTCTCTTTACAGTAAAGGTTTGTTCCAGTAAACAAAATCCACGTTTCCCTGAGAATCAGTCACCTCCCTAGCTACCTCACTCAAGATTTGTATTGACCCTTGGTCTGAGAGCTGAGCCTGTCTCATCTCTCTCTTTGTAACCCTTCCCAGCTCCCCTTCCACATGAAGTCTGGTATTCTCTGACAGCGGTGCCTCACTGTCAGTCTGGGCACTACTACTCACTTCTGCCCTTACAGTTACTCTGTCCAAGGGAACATCAGTACCCACCAAAAGCTGTGGGCTCACCTTCCGTCTCACTGCTACAGGGTAGCTCCCTCCCTGAAGCAGCCACCTCACCAGTCCTGGCTTCAAGGGTGCAGTCTGTCTGGGTCCCACCCCCCAAGGCTACCAGACCCACATGCCTGTCTCCATGCCTGACTGCATGTAACTGCATGGGCACAAGGTACTGCACTATCAAAATCATTCCCTATCTGGACATCTGCAGGGATATCCTCAAATACACTTACTTTCTTTTCCACCCTCCCAGTCAAGGTGAACGCTAGCCAAAGGTTTGGAATGGGGTCCCTCCTAAAGCTCTGACTGGACTAGACTGCTCAAGCAAGCAGTGCTCCTGGTTTAACTATTGCAGGCTTCACAATGGTTAGGTCAGTGGCTGCGTCTCTCTTAGCAGTGACCTGTTTCCCATCTACTAAGATAGGCTATAACCTCTTGTGGTGGTTCGGTACCCTTGTTGTCTCCACACAACGTAGCATTCTGTTATTCCTACTTGCTGGCTCCCCTACCTTTTGCTCTCCGCCTTCCCTCTGTGGACATCTATATGATACACGCCCACTGACTACATTTAAAACATTTAACCCCTGATCATGGCCTTGTATCTGAGCTAGTTCCTTCCCCTGTTACTGCTGGACTCTGTTGGGGTGGATTAGGCTGCGCACCATGGGTTACCTTATATCCATGTGCAGCACTGGTTATCCCTTTCCTGTGCAGTGATGCCCTGCTTGCTAAGTAGAGATCCTCCTTTTTTTCCTGGTCATCTGCAGTGTTGTATTCCCTATCTGCCAACCAGATTTTCATGTCCTCAGACAAAGTGCTAAGGGCTTGTTCTCTCACCAAAACATCTGTCAGCCCTTGAAAAGGGGTGACGTGACACCCTCTCATCCACCTATGAAAAGAAGTGCTTAACTCAGCAATATAATTGCACACTTTCATCTGCCTTGCATCTATGCCCATGAAACTTATTTTCTGTAAGCTTCAGGTGTTAACTTAAAACATTCTATACTTCTTTAGTTGTTTGTAGTCTAAAAAATCAATATCAGAAAATTTAGAAACAGCAGTTGCAGCTTAAGAGTAAGGGGTCAGGAATTGTACCCAGAGCCCTTGGTCAACATTATACTGTTTACATACCATTTCAAACATATGAATAAAACTATCAAAAATATCACCCTCTGTAAATTGTGGAAAAAATGTACCGACTATTATTGCTTCTGGGGTTCAGTTATTCCCTTCCCCGTTACATCCATGACCCTGGTAAAGAGTCAGCATCTCCTTCTCATGTTGCCTCCGCCTCTTATTTTCTTCAGCCTTCAAATGCCACAGTCTCTCTGTTAATTCTAATTATATTTGTTTCTCCTGCTGCAGACTCTCTGCGGATTCTAATTCCAAATGTTTAGCCTCCAGTTCAAGTCTCTCTAATTCCAGATGGATTTTTAAGTTCTCTGAGGAAAAGTTGAACTGACCATTTTATGAGAGCTGTACATCCCTAAGGCCAGTCTGGCTGTCTTCCTGGTTGCTGGTCTGTAATGCAGCTGTGATTAAGGCTGCAATCTTTTCCCCTTTAGTCAGGATAGCATGCACCCATCCTCTGGCTTGGCACATCTCAGTCAACTGTCTCCTTGTCAGCTTGCCGTAATCCTCTGCTGACATTCTTGCCTGCTCTTCCTGACTAACTAAGCTAACAAAAGTAAATAAAACTATTGTGATGTTTTTTAAGGATGGAATCTAACTGTCCCCAGATCAGTAACCTACTAATTTGTGAAGGGAGTAATATTTGCTAATTTACTCCGAGTCCTGAACCTACTACCTGACAGCTGACAAGAGCAGTAATCAGTGTAGTAGTAGCTAGGGAATTTGATGAAATGGCTCCCCTGAAACCAAACTTGAGGAGTAAAGGCAAAAAAATATCTCCAGTCCCTTATATGCCCACAGCTGTTTAAATTAACATGTTGTATACTGTACTGAATGTTACTAGTACTCATCTATGTGGGTACTTCACTTCCACACTGCTGATCATAACCCCACCCCCAACAGCTTGTTCCCATGAACCCGTAGTAATACTGTACTGAATGTTACCAGTACTCATCTATGTGGGTACTTCACTTCCACACTGCTGATCATAACCCCACCCCCAACAGCTTGTTCCCATGAACCCGTAGTAATACTGTACTGAATGTTACTAGTACTCATCTATGTGGGTACTTCACTTCCACACTGCTGATCTTAACCCCACCCCCAAAAGCTTGTTCCCATGAACCCGTAGTAATAATGTACTGAATGTTACTAGTACTCATCTATGTGGGTACTTCACTTCCACACTGCTGATCATAACCCCACCCCCAACAGCTTGTTCCCATGAACCCATAGTAATAATGTACTGAATGTTACTAGTACTCATCTATGTGGGTACTTCACTTCCATATTGCTGATTACAACCCCCCCTCCCCAACAGCTTCACCCTGCTTCTGGCACTAACATTACTCTGAAGAACTAAAATACCTTCCCATGGTGCATGACCACTATCACATGTGTCCTATGAAAGCTTCTGAGATGGATTTGGGAGCACCCATCTCACACCAGTGATCCATAGTGATGCAAGCCTGGTACCTTCTCATCCAACAGACGCCAGCTTTGCAGTGGGCTGTCATCTCTCTCATCTCCGTGTGGGTGAGCCCGTGTCAACGATGCACTTCCCTTTCCCTAACATCGACTCCTTCAACATCAACATTCAAACTGCCACGCAAACTCATGTTTTATGGGTCATACTCAGGGTATTATCCCCCTGTATTATGAGCTCAACTGTTGGATACATCTTAGATCTAAGTCATCAGGGGTGCATTCAGGCCAATTAACAGAAGTGAACAGAAAGAAGTTTCAGCCAACTAAGAAGGGCTATAAAACCATGAGGACAGCTGGGGGCTACTAGATACCCTGCAAGGTGTGATATCATTTGGAAGAAATTGATAGCATTAACAAAGCTGTTATCACACAATCAAACAATCAGATTAATGATGAAGCCTGTTGAAGGGAAACTTAGAATGCTAGCAATTTATTCCCCATATTAAATAGAGAGATACAAATAAAGCCTAGGTCTTAGCTTTATAAGATACTTTGTAATACTATCAACCAGTGACAGAGAAAGACTTTGATACTTTATGGAATGGATAAGCTTTGGCCTTCAAGCTGCATAACATCAGATCATCATCAATAGGTGATAGCAATGTTAGAAAGGACTAAGTCGATGCAGTGGGGAGCATGCAACGGAAAGCTGTGCAAATGGGGTCATTTATAACTGAAGAGCAAATGGCTAGATGAGACACAGACATAACAAAAAGAACAAAGTCAACAAGATAATAATCTGTGTGGCTAAATGACAACAAGGCTGAATATAAACTACCCCAAAACAGCATTAATGAAACACCGAGACTGTTTCATATCCATGAGACAAAGGCAAGGACATCTATCATTACATGAATGTATGTTTATCCTAAGCTCACTTCAGTTGGACTACTTTGTCCTGGTTGTGGTTACAGCTTATGCACCCTCTTTTTGTCACTCTGTTGCATATCATTTGCTCTACATGTGCGCCTTAAGGAGACACCCCAGTGCTGAGTGGTGACTGCATCTGTGATACATACAATTGATCAAAATGTCTTGTAATACTGAAGTGATAGGCAGCTATATACCTCTACATTCAAGAGAAGTTGGCTTTACAAAATGGATTCATATTTTTAATCACAAAGATTTAAGGAGGAATATGGAAAAACAGAAATAAATGAGAAAACACAACATAAGGTTCAGTCTGCAAACTCTTACATGTCTAGCCAATAACCAAACCGTGACTGAAAGTAAGAATCAAACTCTGTCTTTGTGACTCTGAAGTAAAAACTTAAACCTTTATGCCAATCCCACCCATCTTGCCACACCCCAATCCCCCTTCCCAACCACTAACATGAATATCAATTTCAAATGAAAATCTGATGGCGCCCTTGCTTAAGTGATACAACTAGTGACAGAAATGGGAAGGAATGTTTGGTCTAATGCTTTTCATATCACTTTCACTATAACGGGAAGATTAAATCAGTTGTTTTAGACCCTCGCATGTACAAAGCAACACAAGAAACAAGTTTTGTAGTTTATAATAAAGATTATTTTGGAAATGAACACATCACTCTCATATCCAATAAATACCAGTGTAGTCTAACACTACCACGTAGGCCTTCAAGTAACTGTCTTAGATCACAGGTCAGTCTCTTACTCATGCTAGTAGGATTAATGTATAATATCTAAATCATTGCCAGCCAAATTCAATTTTCTTTGATTTTTTGTGTTCTCACATGGATACAGATGCACAGAAGCACACACACACAGTAGCAGCATGTTGATATTGTAAGGCTGAAGTTTTGTGGTTGACTTTGTAGACATCAATATTTGGATATTTCATTTAATTTTAGTACATATATATAGATAGGTGTGTGTGTGTGTGTGTTTGCATGTAGTACATAGAGTGTTAGCTGCCTCTCATTAGTGTTATCAACCATTTCCTCTTTATGCAGAACAAACCATATTTGTGTAGAGGATTCTTGCCAAGATATGAAAAATGACATATGTTGTGATGCCCGTGCACTGGCCCAGTAATCAGGGAGCCTCAATCCTCACCACTAGCACTAGTGAGGGGCATGCACATTGGGAAGGATAACAAGTATAAATACACACACAGAAAAGTACAATTTTCCTTAAGAGCACACAGGGATCACAGTCAGTCTGTGGCTGGTTTCTCCCTTTCTCTCCAGATTCCCCAATAAGACTCCCCATTGGCACAGCTATAGGGTACAGATCTCAGCCTAGTGGTCAAGCCAGAACCTCCAGCACCCTCTCTGTTCAACCAGTGCTCCGTGTCCCTGCCCAAGTAGCTGACACACACACACACACACACACTTTGACATATGAGTTATACACAAACAAACATTCCTGGGGAAGGCTGGCACAGGTTCTCCAGCTATGCCCCCTTCTCTCCAGAATATAAGGTAGAAATCGCTGCCATCAACCACTAATATCAGCTACTATAAGGTCCTTCCCAAAGGGTGACCAATTTCACTGTGTAATATTACTGTTATCCAAATAGCAAGTGTGACCCACGGGTAAAGCTATTGGAGTGGCTTGGACAGTATCACCAAATACATGCAATGTACTCTAAGATCTTAAATTACCTTTACACAAAACAGCCACAGTTGAAAGGTTTAAAAATATTTAATAATAAATAATAAAGACACAAGACAATACTTATAACTTGAACACAATGACATTACAGAGTTCAGAAATCATAGAAAATGCTTTAAAATAATACTGTAGAATAGTCTGACATAAATATAGAACAGCTAGACTAATCTGGCTATTTCTATTTACCTTTAAGAGAAATCACCGTTCTAAATAAATATCTTACTTACAGAGCAAGCAAATGCTGGTGAGTTGATGTGTTCAGGTTCAGACAAAATACAAAATCTTTCTCTCTGAGAAAGTCTTAAATTGATAAACACCCAGTACTGCTGAGTCATTTCACATTACATCATTTTTAACACTTCTTTAGTTCCCGGGCTAACAGAAACTCAAAACTGCACCTGGCCAGGAAGTCACAGCAATAAAAAATATTATACATGTAAAACCTTAGTAATTATCTCTTAAATCGAGACAATAGAAAGAATTTTCTGGACCAGACATCCTGTATACAACTTGAGATCAAGCAGTCATACAAGGCTTTACTTATCCACTTTCTTCCAGCAGAGTGCACTGTGGTTACATTTTTGAAGCTCAGTACAACATTTACTTTAATCATAACATATAGTTCTCTTTACATTTGTAACCAAAGTCTCTGGATTATATTAATATTTACAATGACATAGAATTATCTACAAAATTCTATCTAGCTAGGCTGGCAGCCTTTACAGATGTCCCGAGATATTATGACAAAAATATTTCCTATGGTTCCTTTTACAGTTATGCAATATTATTTTGCACCTGATGTTCAGCTTTTTATGCAGATAACTAAAGCTCTGAGCTATTAATGAGATGCTTCATGTTCCCAGGGTACAGGATTTGATTCCTTTTACCTTCATTTGCCTGTTGTGTTACTCTGAGCAAGTTACTTAACCAGACAGTGCTTCTTGGTTGCCCCTGCAAAGGGACAGTTTTAACAAATAGGAAACCACAAAATACCTGAAGTACCTTAACATTTCATTAAAGAACAGAAACAATATGAATTCTATAACACTGAACATTTCTTTTGCCAATAAAAGTGAAGTCACATCCTTTGCACTGCTTGTGGGTATGGTTTGTCCTGCAAAATCTTATGCTTCCATAAAAAAGTCCCACATTGAGCATTTGAAAATGTAGCAACCCTCTTTGTCAGAGCAGAGCGAGCCAGGCCATGAGGCCTAGACAGAGAAAGACATGCCAAACAGAAAAGAGGTATGGGGACATCACTAGTGATGTTAGCGGAAGGATCAGGTTGATATAGCATTGACTGACCATTGCAATGGGTTAAGTGAGAACAGCAGATGAAAATGCTGTGTCTCAGAAATGGAAATGCACAGACTAAATACAAAGCAGCATGAGTTGTCTTAATTTATTATTTCTAAAATGTATTTATTTATGTTTGTTTACCAGGAAAGCCTGACTGAAATAAAATATCCATTTCAGCAGACACCCATGGAAAAAAGCTCCACATTTAACAAAAGCTTTGACATATACATAAAATGCAGCTACATGCTATCAGAAGCACTACAAAATACAGGTAAGTGTACATGCATGAGAGGAGAACATACAATTACAATAGCTTACATAAGCGATTTGTATAAGAATCTCTGTCACTAAACAACTGTGTTCAGTAAAGCAATCAGTTTGGTAGGTTGGCAATTGGTAAAGATTATTAAGACTCTAAGCTGTTAATGACATATTCTTGCTGGTTAAGGATACAGGGTTTGATTCCATCCACCTCTGCCTGCCTACTGTGCATCTCTGAGCAAGTCACTTAACCAGATACTGCTTCCAGGTCACCCTTAAAAAGGGACACAGGCTCAGTGGGTTATTTGGTTAACAAATGTCAAAAAATATTAACTTGAACATAAAAAATGTTGGTGTTTACTTCCTTGAATAATGAAATATTGCAATGTTGAATATGCATGCAGTTTGAGCAGATTCTCCATATAAGCTAAAAGTGTATGTAGCTATTGCAGCTATCTCACAAGATATATATATATATATATATATATATATATATATATACATATGTGTATATATATATATATATATATATATATATATGTATATATATATATATATATATATATATGTGTGTGAGTGTGTGTGTGTGTGTGTGTGTGTTGAGCAGATGGAAATAGTACTTTGAAGGCTTTATGAATGAAGAGAATGAGAGGGAGAGAAGGTTGGATGATGTGGGGATAGTGAATCAGGAAGTGCAATGGATTAGCAAGGAGGAAGTAAGGATAGCTATGAAGAGGATGAAGAATGGAAAGGCTGTTGGTCCAGATGACATACCTGTGGAAGCATGGAGGTGTTTAGGTGAAATGGCAGTGGAGTTTAACAGATTGTTTAATGAAATCTTGGAAAGTGAGAGGATGCCTGAGGGATGGAGAAAAAGTATTTTGGTACAGATTTTTAAGAATAAGGGTGATGTGCAAAGCTGTAGTAACTACAGAGGGATTAAATTGATCAGTCACAGCATGAAGTTATGGGAAAGAGTAGTGGAAGCTAGGTTAAGAAGGGACGTGATGATTAGTGATCAGCAGTATGGTTTCATGTCAGGAAAGAGCACTACAGATGCAATGTTTGCTCTGAGAGTGTTGATGGAGAAGTACAGAGAAGGTCAGAAGGAGTTGCATTGTGTCTTTGTGGACTTAGAGAAAGCATATGACAGGGTGCCTAGAGAGGAGTTGTGGTACTGTATGAGGATGTCGGGAGTGTCAGAGAAGTATGTAAGAGTGGTACAGGATATGTACGAGGGTAGTGTGACAGCGGTGAGGTCTGCGGTGGGAGTGATGGATGCGTTTAAGGTGGAGGTGGAATTACATCAAGGATCGGCTCTGAGCCCTTTCTTATTTGCAATGGTGATGGACAGGTTGACAGATGAGATCAGACAGGAGTCCCCGTGGACTATGATATTTGCAGATGACAGTGTGATCTGTAGTGAGAGTAGGGAACAGGTGGAGAAGACCCTGGAGAGATGGAGATATACTCCAGGGTGAAAAGGAATGAAGGTCAGCAGGACTAAGACAGAATATATGTGTGTGAATGAGAGGGAGGATAGATGAATGGTGAGGATGCAAGGAGTAGAGGTGGTGAAGGTGGATGAGTTTAAATACTTGGGATCAATAGTTCAGAGTAATGGTGAGTGTGGAAGTGGAGTACAGGCAGGATGGAGTGGGTGTAGTAGTGTCAGGAGTGATTTATGACAGACGAGTACCAGTAAGGGTGAAAGGAAAGGTCTACAAGAGGGTAGTGAGACCAACTATGTTATATATGGGTTGGAGGCAGTGGCTTTGACAAAAAGGCAGGAGACAGAGCTGGATGTGACAGAGCTGAAGATGTTAAGGTTTGGACTGGGTGTGACAAGGGTGGACAGGATTAGGAATAAGTATATAAGAGGGTCAGCCCAGGTTGGAAGGTTTGGAGACAAAGTCAGAGAGGCGAGATTGCGTTGGTTTTGACATGTATTGAGGAGGGATGCTGAGTATATTGGGAAAGGGATGCTAAGGATGAAGCTACCAGGTAAAAGGAAAAGAGGAAGGCCTAAGATAAGGTTTATGGATGTGGTGAGTGAGGACATGCAGGCCGTTGGTGTGACAGAGCAAGATGTAGAGGACAGGAAGAAATGAAAACTGATGATCCCTGTGGTGACCCCTAATGGGAACAGCCGAAAGATGATGATGATACATCACTTCATATTCCAAGTACCTTTAACCCACCCCTCCACCCTGTGCTTAATATGTTCGAACTGATAACTGAATTAGATTTGAGGCACTATATTAAGAACGTTTCCTATAAGAAGAATAGGGTACCCAACAATATTAATAGTGAAGAACAAGCAGCTTTAAACTTATTCACAAAGTTAAAAATTCGGGCAATTAAACCCGATAAGGAAGGTGGAATTGCCCTCTTTGATCAAACCGAATATGTTAAAAGAGTGGAAAATTTATTAAACACTGATGCATATTTAAAAGCTTCTGTTAATGAAGTGAATACAGCGTACAAGCGCATTAAGGGGTACATCAACGATTTACTCATTGATGCAAAAATAGACACACATACATATAATTATATGAACATGTTATGGCCAAAAACTCCAGTTCTCTTTGCAATTCCGAAAATTCACAAAAATCTAGAAGAACCACCATTTAGGCCCCTAATAGATGGTAGGGGGTCTATCACATACCCATGTGCGAAAGTAGTGGATGAAATATTAAAAAAACATCTAGCTAGTGAAAAACAAGTGTGTAAGGATTCATGGACATTCTTAGAAAATATTAATTCCCTTCAACACCACCAACATTATAATTTTTTAACCATAGATGTCAAAGATCTTTATACATCTATACCTCATGGTGAAGGGGTAGAATGGACCAGTTTATTCCTTCACACTAAAAAAGCACCGAAGCAGGATATATATTTGGTTGAAGTGCTATTAGAAATCATATTGACAAACAATTTCTTTATATTTAACAACGACTTCTACCTCCAGAAACAGGGGGTAGCCATGGGCTCCCCCTGTGGGGCAAGTGTTGCCAATACAGTAATGGCATATTGGGAGAGGAACTTTTTATTTAATAAAACAGAAAGGATGCTTAACATTATGTATTATACAAGATTTTTAGATGACATCTTTATATTATTTAAAGGTAACAAACAATCAGCTGAGGAACTTATAGAATATATAAATTCCACAACTAACTTTCTAACTTTTACATATAACTATCAAGAGACTAGTATTGATTATTTAGATGTCTTACTATTTAAGGACAACGATAACAACCAATTTTGTTCTAAAATACATAGAAAAAACACATATTGTAACGCATTCCTGCACTTTACAAGTTCACATCCAAAGCACCAAAAAAGATCAATCATCAAGGGGCAAATGGTGAGGGCAGCGAGGATGACATCACGCGATAAAGACTTTTTAGATGAATGTGAATTACTTGTCGAAATGTTTTCACAAAGAGGGTACCCCCTGTCACTTATTCAGCCAATCCTGGAAGAGATTCTCACTAAAAGAAATAGTGGGTGTTTATATCCTATTTTGAGTAAACCTCCCCATATACTCAACCCAATGGATGATGTCTTGATTAATGAAAACAACAATGTTAGTTTTACTGGCAACCTAATACAGGATCAACAACAGGAAAACAAAACAAATGGAAACACATTTGAACTTTCATTTATCACTACCTACAGTAGAGATAGTGAAATAGTCAAATGGATAATCCATAAAAATTGGGCATTATTAAAGTATGATGTAACCTTAATAGGAAAACTTGATCAAAGACCAAGTATAGTGTTTAGGAAAGGTAAAAACTTGAAACAAATCATGGAGACCGACCACATTTACAACAATATTCCCACACATTTGAAAGGGATGACAACTTGTGGGAACTGTAATTTGTGTAAATACATGAACATTGGTTATTCATGGAGTTGTAACAATGTTAATTATAGCTTGAGACATAATTTTAACTGCAATTCTAAGATGATTGTTTATATAGCTCAATGTTCATGTAATGCGTTCTATATTGGAAAAACCGAACGCAGATTGAAGGAAAGAGTGTATGAACATATTTATGCGATTAACAATAACAACACTAGTAATGCACTAGCAAAGCATATTTCAATTCACCCATTACACAGATTTTCCTTCAAACCTATAGATCAGATAAGCCATGATCTCAGGGGAGGACCGTTCAACTTAATACTTGAGGAACGTGAACTCCAATGGCAGTTTAGAACAAATGCATTTAGTGAACCAGGTCTGAATGATGGATGTAATATTAAATGCTTACTGAAATTAAGGAGCATAAAAAGGTAAAATATTTTTTATTAATTTATAAGTGTGATACCCTTAGGTGGTATGGAACCACATCACTTATAAATTACTATAAATTGGAAATTTAAACTTAAAGTGTTTATATATTATACTTTTTTAGCTTACATGTTAGCTTTTTATTTTGATCAATAATATATACTAAAAATAAATAACATAATATGAATTTAAAAGTAATATGTATATACAAGTTAAAAACAATATAAACAATTGATTTTAATATATACATATATACGAAAAAACTTTTTTATTCATAAAAAAACTTTGTTACTCATGATTTTGAGTTGTTATGATTTTTATTATAAGTATAGTTTAATTAACAACACAACAATGTGGTGTTTAATAGTTTTAGAATA
>NC_056747.1:106621312-106658812 GCF_019279795.1 Protopterus annectens
AGTATTTAAACTCATCCACCTTATATATACACACATATATACATATACACACACACATCTATATATATTTATTGGTGGATAGAATTTGTCCAACTCTTCCGTTGGTTGACATCGACTACACAGATGATCGACAGATGTGCGAGACTGCAGAATTCTTGCTGTAGGGAAATATGCCCTTTATCTAACATTGCCCAGTTGAAGAATTAGTATATATAATTAGCAGAGGATGTGTTGCTGGGGCTGCTTGCCTGCATGTAAAAATGATGTTTAAAGCTATTTTTTGTATTTTACATTTTTGCCTGCATCGAGATTGTCGATTGGTGCATGCGCACATACATACATATATGCAAATATTTCCAGGACTGGCATTAATGACCTTCTAGCTTTCCAATATACCAAAACACTTGTGTCCATAATAAGTGTCCAGGTTGTTCTTAAAAATATCTAAACTACTATTTGCTTTAATGTAATTTGGTAGTCTATTCCATGCATCGGCTATTCTGTCAGAGAACCAATTAGTGCACTTCTCGTACCTATAGAATCTTCAACATAGGTTGTCTGAGGATTTTCTAGTACTTTTTGGTAACCCCACACATTCCCAGAGGTAGTTGTCTCTAAATGCCCTATATATCCCTCTCAGTAGTAGTGTTTTGGAGTTACCAAAGTTGACCTTTTGGTGTCAACTTTGTAAGCGTTGGGATTTGGGTGTTTTGGTCAATATGCGTAAACACAAACACACACACACACACACACACACACACACACACACACACACACACACACATACATACATATATATATATATATATATATATATATATATATATGTGTGCATAAATATATATAGATAGATAGATTTTATATATATATATATATATATATATATATATATATATATACATAAACACACACACAGGTCCATAGATGATTGACAGGTGTGCAAGATCGAGTCTCTGCCCTTCCCGTAAGACTGTGTGATCTTGGGATTGTATATATAATTAGCAGAGTGTGTGGGGGACTCAGCCCCCTCACATGGAGGGGGTGCAGTGGGGCTTGCCTTCCTGCAAAAATATTTTATTACACGTTTAGATGAATTTTTTCATGCGCTGACATTGTTTCTCAGCATGAGTAGCAGCGTGTCAACATTTACAAAGTTGTTTTGTGGGCAACTTTGTAAACATCAATATTTGGGTGTTTTGTTTAATTTCAGTACGCCCATATTTAAATTTATATCAATAGTGAGATGGACACATACATATAATGTTATTTATAATGTTATTACTTTTGCTTAAATGGATGATGTGAGAATGCATTAAAGACTGTCCTGTGGTTTTGGGTTTTAACCATTTCACTAATTCTCTTGTTTAAGATTGTTTTGTAACAGTGTGAATATTTCTGATTGTGCCAGTCCCTCCTGTTTATTTGCAAGGTTACGTGCTTGACCAGTATACATTTCACATAAATACAGAAAGAGCAGATTTCTTGTTATCATACTATTGTGGTATAAACAGAGTTTTAGAATTTTTCCAGATTGATTACAGTGAGATCACATGTATATATCCAGTACTTAGAAGGGCGATTCCTCTATCTGCTTCAGGGCAATCTTCAATGCCATTGTCTTAAAGAATTTTGTGTAGCATTTTACTCAAAGACAAAACGGTGCTGACTTAAATAGTTTCAACAAGCTTAACAGATGAACTGTCTAATAATGCCTCTGTTCAATTAGTCTCTAATGTTTCTTTTTGTGTAAGGACTTTGCTACCTCATAATGAGAGAATCTGCTTTGTTTTATATGACATTATTTATTTAACAACATTCTTTCAAGCCTTATCCTGACTGCCTTTATGTTGCCTTTAGTTAAACGGATTATATGTCTAGCTGACATCATATACGTTTGTTAGTGTACGCAGTCATAACAGAGCTGATGTTCCTGGCCACATGTTTAGTAACATCCTGACAGCCTTTTCTTTTTTTCATTTTCACTGGAGAATTGAAAATGCCATGCACGACTACACAACAGGAACCGTCTATCACAGTTCTTGTTTGCCTGAACTGAATCAGACGAATGAAAATCGACTCTGTCCATCTCACAGCAAATGAATATAACATGTTAATGGGACAATGATCTGAGCTGGTGTCTGTTGTCTACTGCATACATTAATGAAACTAGTGTCTTGCATTCTGTTAACACCGAGACAATGAGTCTGCATACGGTATCCATTACTTAGGGAAGCTTCGGATTTTGGCCTTCTAACAGGCTAATAATAATGATGGATTTACAGTTAATAACTTGAAAACAAATAGGAAGGCCACAGTGTCACCCAAATCCCTCTGCATTGTTCACACCAATATGAGTGAAGATGGGCATACATACAGCAGCACTCCTTGTAGAAGGCAGCAGTAGTAGTTTGCTATGGCTTTGTCTCTAACACATTAACCTATCTTATCCAGTATTCCGCACTAGTTTTACTTACCCTTAAATGATGACACTTGAATGAAATTTCCAAAACATTCACATGCCATGGATTGAACCTTTTTAAACAGATTGGCTGTAGTTCATTAAATCAACTTATAATGAGGAATTACACTGTAAATTCCTTAAAAGAGCAGAACACTATATCCTGGTAATCTCTTCATAAATTTCATAACACAATGCACTTTTATATTCTAGCCACTACTATGGTCTTTGTCTGTGTTCCTTTCAGTCTGTGTATCTATATACCTTCATAAATGAAGATGCTAAATTGTAAAAGACAAAGGCACATGTTAATTGTACACCTTTCTGAATGATCAGTATATCAAAAACCTTGCAATAAAATGGTGAAAGTTGCAAACATGATTTCTAGCAAACAATAATGGCTGGTAAAAATGTATTTATACAAGTGAGAAAAATTGCTTTTTAACGCCTTTAAAACAGCATGTTATTTCTAGGCTCTGAGGAAAGAAGTCTGAAGTCCATTAACAATCAGACATACATGTCATGATAACCTTACGTAATCTCTACATCAGAAGGAATATTGCCTCTCAACACAGCCTGAAGACTGCTTGTAGAAAATATGCAGACTGCACTGAGAAAGCATTACATGCTTTTCAGAAAGAGCAGCAGACATCACAACAGACTGACATGGAAAGGAATTTTGTGGTGGATCTACTTAAGTAGGAAGCCAAGTGATTGCTTTGTCCTTGCTAATTAAGCAGGAAGCTGATACTACAGCCTGGTTCATTATAATAACCATCATTTCTAAATGTCAAATGTGGCCTTGCACCAGTAATCTAATGTAGCAGCCTAACAGGTGGAGGTAAGAGGATGGGAATAAATTATTACTAGCATACTGCAGACAAGATATTAGGGCGGTCATGGTGGTGCAGCAGTTAGCGTTGCCACCTGATAGCAACAGGTTCTCTGGTTCGATTCTCGGCTGGGGTGTCTTCTGTGCGGAGTCTGCATGTCCTCCCTGTGGTCAGGTGGGTTCCCTCCGGGTGCTCTGGTTTCCTCCCAAAGACATGCAGTAGGTGGATTGGGCATTTTAAATTGGCCCTAGGTGTGAATGTGTGTATGTGTATGCCTTCTGTGGAAGGTTGGGCACCAGGCTGGCAACTTGACACCGTAAAACTCCACTGCCAATCATGAGTGGACAGATGATCCGCTGTGGTGACCCTTAACCGGGAAAAGCCGAAAGAAGAAGAAGAAAGATACTGCAGAAAAGTTATTATAAAATAAAATTGAGTGGTAGTATTGTGCCAGGGAACACATGCTGTATTAGTTTCACTTACGAATGTTTCAAGCAAGTACTGCAGTTTTGTTTATCTTGGTTCATTTGCATGAAATGCCTGGGTAAAGTAAGACTTCATTCCAAAGACAAAAAAAAAGCTGAAAAATAAATAGAAATTAAGTACTCCAAGTTCAAATCAAAATGTGTAACATTAAAAATTAAGTATAACCACATAAAGACTTAAATGAAAAAATGTACCCTTAAGCAAAGAGACAACTAAATGCAGTTTAGTGTTGGCACTTGTGTTATAACAACACAAATAAATATCAAGTTGTCACATTAGACTAAAAGTAGATTATTTCTTCTTCTTCTCTCTATTGAATATTTTATACTACAAGAACTCTGCATATATAAATGCAAATTCATAGACAAAAAAATGTGTTGCACTCAATGTACTTAACAATTAAACAATCCTAAGCCTCTACCCACCCTATATACCTTCCCCTACAAAAAATACATTACATACGAACTTCCTCGCTTACAAACAAGGTTGTCAAGAACACACACACACTACATACACACACACATAGACCTTCTTATGCTGAGGTATGTAAAAGAAACTTCCCAAACTTCAAAGAATTACTAAGCTGTCAAACAGAACACACATCCTCAGCAATCACTAAAGCACACACCAAAATCAACGTGCAGCACAGTAAATAAGGTTATACCTAATGATGCCCAAAAACAAAGCCTGTAAGGCAAGCAGACACTTTACCTAGTACTCTCATCATAGGGCTTTCTAGTATACAATGCACAGATGCTTCTATCGCCAGATAGGACAAGGAGAAAATCACAATTAGCTGCCTATCTAAAACAAGGCTCTGCAATATCATGCACACACTCAAGTCACTTCACTACAGGTACCAGTTTGATTCTATCACAGTCCATGTGGTGTAAACGACCCGAGTCATACCTCATTGGACTATATGAAAAGAGACATTGTGGATCTCTCTGAATATGTGTTTCAGAGAGGTATGCTCCTTGCATTCAGCAGTATTCTACCTTCACCAGGGATGATGCCACAGTATGAAAAGAATATAACTGATTTTAATAATTGGCTTAGTTTCTGGTGTCACTCCAGGTGGATCCAGTATTTATCAGCATGGAAAGACATGCTTAACAGACCATGTTGCTTTGTTAAGGACTGTCTGCATTTGTCCTCCCTGGGATTTTTGGATATTGGCTAAAATTTTATCCACCCCCTTACAGCCTTTTTTAGACAATATGAAAATTACAAAACTACAAACATAAAAAAAATAAGGGTCTACTTCATATGACCTAAATTACATTTGAATAAAATTCATTTGACTGAGACCAAAACACTGAAAGTTCAAAAGACTGAAAATTCATTTGAATGAAACTCATAACACTGACACATTTAAGTAAAAGGTATATGCCGTTTTCCCCACTGTACTGTGATCAATGTGATAAATGGCTGCATTGAGGCTGCCACACTTAGTATAAGAGCATCCAAAACAAACACCAAAAATTAACACCATTGGTGGAATCTTTCCCTTAACAAGGCATATGATAAAATAAAAAAAGTCATGGCCAAAATCAAAAGGAGCAACTCTCCTGGAGACAAGAGCTCTCTGGTTCAACTAAACAAGAAATTGTAAGGTCTAATAAAGTCCAACAATCTCAATGACAAGGTCAAAATAGCATCCACAGCTAAGGACAATCACAAAGCCTTCTTCAGCTATGTTACGAACCTTAAAGGTAACACTCAGCAGTGTGCAGAACTGGTCGTAAATGGCACAGCCTTCACCAACCAGGGTGACATGGTTAATCTAACGGCTGATGAATTTAGTTCTAACTTAACCTGCCACTCCTCCCCACCCACTACCCCCGTAAAGTCTCTTCTAGCATATTCCTCTCAACTATCAAAGGGAGCAGGTCCTGGTGGTGCTTGTTAAGACTCAACACAATGATTCAATATGCCCCAACAATATCCCTGGTTGCCTACTAAATAGCTTAAAACATGACCTAGCAGGATCATTTCAGGTGCTTTTCATCTACAGCCTCAAAACAGGTGACATTCCAGGTGAATAAAGTGCCACAAGCATCATCTATCTTCATAAGGGTGAACCATCAACTGACCCCAGGGACTACAGACTGATCAGTCTGAGAAGTCTAATATGCAAAGTCATAGAATGAATTATCATGGAAATGATCAACAAGGACACTGGCAACCTACAGACACTGGACCCATCACAGTTTGGATTTGTTAAGTGAAGGTCTTGCCTACTCACTTTGGTAGACTTCTTTGAGAGGGTCACCAAGGACATGGATGAGGGGAAAATGTGCATACCTTCTATGTTGACCTGGCCAAGATGTTCAATGCAACACTTGGGTATTATTGATAAGCTCTCAGAACAAGGTAAAAATCCTTATATAACTCACTGGATTGCAGACTGGCTCACAAATCAAGAAGTCAGGTTTGGTGAGACCACCTCCACCAAGAGGCAGGTCACCAGCAGAGTACCCCAGGGCTCCATGTTGGGCCCACTCCTGTTTGGCATGCAGTTCTCAAAAGTCAAGGCTAATGGCAAATGCCTCTGGCTCACAGAGGTCACACATGACTGCAAATTGGGAGATACCATGGATTCTCCCATGATACAGGTATCCAAAAAGAGGGTTTAACACAAACAAATGACTGCCACAAAGCCACAGATTAAAACTCAACATGAAGAAATGTATTATAGTATACTTTTCAAAACTGGCCACCAAAGCTAATTACATCATCACTAAAACACCCTTAAGATTTGACCGTGGAGTTAGAGATATAGGAACATATGTAGACAATAATCTGGCTGTTGAACAACATGGAACCAAGATCTCCAGAAAATCACCCAACTCATGAGCAAAGTTATGGCATCCAGGTCCAAAGAAGTTATACTACTACTCTGCTAAGCTCTTATCATATCTATCATTGATTACAATCTCCCCTTTGGCATGTACCTAACCAGGCACTTGCAACTGTTAGAACAACCACAAAAGTTCCTCACTAGGAGAATTCAGGGTAGGAATAGTTTGTATGCCCAAATCGTCTTAAGGCCCTTTTTCTGTACTCAGTGTCTTACAGATTACTGAGAGGAGATCTATACCTGGCATATAAGGCATCCTCAGATCCATCTCTAGTAGATCTCTTGCACATCAACAGCAAACAGCACCAGAACACTAGATTCAAGGACCTGAAGTTTGCGTGCAGCGTAAATAGAACATGCTGCAAAGACTGATATGTGTGTTCCAAAGGATCACTACACTATGAAATAAGCTCTCCAGCCACATGAAGCACAGTTCGTCTCTCACCCTATTCAAACAAAACCTTGATCACTGGATGGGAAATCACAAATTCAACCGTGGTCTGGCTCCCATGTCTCTGATGGACAGAGGTTGACAAACATAACCCCCCCATAAACCCTTAACTACCACCTTATGAACATACCCCACCATACATGCATCCAAGGTACTCTGGGACAAAACTGGGTTAGGTTGCACGGCTAGGCTTAGAAAGACCCTGCTGGTCTTCAGCCTTGTATAAACCAATGAACCTGTACACACATATGCCACACACACACACACACACACACACACACACACGCACGGAGACACACACACACACACCCACACCCCCCACCCTCCACCCCCCACACACATGTGAGCACACACACACACATCTGAGCACACAGAGACATACACACACACACACGAGCACACAGAGACACACCACACATATTGACTCTCAAATACATGCACACACACACACTCATATACATACATACACACATGTACACACACAAACACTCACACACACATCTGAGCACACAGAGACACACACACACACATGCATACCCACCCACACATGCATACACACATGCATGCACACACATGCATACACACAGACACACGCACACATATTGACTCTCAAATACATGCACACGCACACAGAGACACTCATATACATACACACATGTACACGCACACAGACACACGCACACATATTGACTCTCATACATATGCATACACACCCACACACACGCACATGTGTGCGCACACATACACGTGAGCACAGACACACACACATATTGACTCTCATATACATATGCAAACACACACACAAACATAGACACTCATATACATACATACATATACACACACATACACACAGATTGACACACACACATATAAACACTTACATACATAAATATACATACACACATGCTCTAGAATGCATATGTTTAAGACTTGTAACAGGTATTTTCCCACCTTCTTGTCTTATGCATTCCCAGAGGAGTAATGCACTACACCATATATAAATCCCAAACTTCCCTACCACCCACAGCATTGTACACTCCACTTCTACCTCCCACCAAAACCCTTCCAATCAGAAACTCTCACCTTCTCTAGCCTAACTGTGCTTCAGCTCTTCAAACCTCACTCTCTGTTTCACCCCTGATGTCTCTAACCACATCACCTTTTCTCCCACTCCTCACAATCCTCACAGTGGGCCGTCTCCTTAACTAAACCTCTCCCATGCATCCTCCACTGGTTCTTTTCCCATAAATGCATCCACTCAGTCCTGAACCTTTCATGGGTCAGGCTAAGGTACTTCAAGTCTGTCTCTGGCCTCCTTGACCTGTACTTTCTCCCCAAGGACATTCTTCACTTACAGTATTGTTACTCTAAATTCTTCCTTCATTCCGCATCACCTCAGCAGCTGTTCTACCCTCAGTTTGTTCTACTTGTTCACTTCTCTGCCTCTCCACAACTTCCTACTAATGTTATCAATTCTCAACAGCCATTTTAGTATATTCTTATTCAGTAAAAGTAAGACTGCATCTCTACCTTCCTGTTCCCCTATGTCATCCTCTACACTCTATGATTACTGGAGATGCCAGTCCAGACTTACCATTATCACAGACCTCTGGAGGTCTGGCACTCTCCACCCTATTCTTTTATTCTTGAACTCTATCACTCCTGTCCAGACGTCATACCTGCTCCATACAAAGTGCGAACATACCAGCTACCATTTTCTTATTTGACTTTCTTTAGTCACAATATAATAACCTCAATCAGATAAAGCAGAATGAGGAACACTTGGATGCCAACCACATCTACTCTTTCTATCTACTATATCTTCTCTTCTGTGATAATTTCTTTCCCCATTGCCTTACTTATACCCCCCAGGGCATCCAGGTCTGCCCAATCTCTCTGCTTCTTTGGAATTATTATGGGATACCTTTGTCTGGGTGGATCATATCTGTATCCCTCCTTTTCACGCTACCACTACATCAAGATACTTTTGACATCGCTAGAAAATGCACGCATGACATCCTTACGGGAGGCCAACCCTTCTTTCTCTAAACACACACACGCGCATGCACACGCAGTTGCTGAATGCATTAGAGGAGTTAAAGACACTTCACTTTCATACTAGTCCTCCAAAAAGCTACCACCTCCTTTAGATTTTAACAGAGAACTCCTCCATACTTCTACTAGTGTCCCAAATAACAGAACCCATTATCTTTGATAGAACACTGCAAGGTCCAGACTTTAGATTCATGAGACCACTGTCGCAAGTATCCTGGTTAATCTACCTTTCCTGGTATCTGCCCATTCTATGAGTCCTTTCAATATCTACACTCCATTTTGGAAGGTGAACAGATGGCTTGACCAAAATAGTTTTCAAGGAATGCCATAGCATCCTGTCCTTTGCACATCCTCTGCCAGGCTTATAAGATGGAAGTTATCCCTGAGACACCTGTTCTCAGTATCTTCAGCCTTGGACATGGGTCACTGTAATTGCTGTTTTATTTCTCTGAATTCTGCAGAGCAGGTATCAGGCTGCATACTATCCCCCCTCCACCATGATTTTATTATCTGCACCTTTTCATGCTGCATGTTAATTACCTGGTGTACCCCTATCCACAGTTATTCAGTGCCTTCCCAGCTAGTGGAGAGACATGATTATACCAGTATTTTGGCCACCAGTTCAACAACACTCAGTGCAGGCTACAAACCAATTTAATCTTATAGCATAAGTACAGTTTAAAATACAAGTCAAGGTAAGATGAGCCAATGTGGCATAAAATAACTTTTAAAATTGCTGCTTATATACTTTATATGCAACACCAAAGTACACGGGTTTCTTTTTGCAGCCTCATCAATACTGTAAAAGCTATGTATTTAAGATGAGAGTCATTTCCATGACCTAAACTTAATTAAATGCAGTTTCTCATAGAAAAATACTGATCAAAAACATCATTCATCTGAAATGGAACAAGGAGTGAAATTGCAAGGGGGGAATGGAGTGGGGCAAAGCTTCCCAAATATTTTATGCAGGGGGATGTACAACTTGCACTCAGAGTTCACTGCATCTTGAAGGAAATGAGAAATGCTCCCAACTGCAAGGACTACTAGTAAATATCCCAGTGATATAACGCTTTTCACCATACCACATTCCACCAAAACAATGACCGATGTTATTTTTTTGCTTGATACAATGTAATTTTTAATGAATATTTATGTTGTCTGCATATGCATTTTCTTTTACCTGTTTTAATACTTGTTCATGAGGCTGCAAAAAGAAACTTTTGTACTCTTGTGTTGTATATAAGGTTTATATGCCACTGTCGTAACTGATGAGTGCTGATCAAAGATTCAAGGAGTGGAAAGAGTTCTCCTATGTAACAAGCATGGAATGTGAATTAGGAAGATGGAAGAACTCTGTAAAATGCCCAGTAAAGATGAATGCAGGAAATGGGAGGGTGTGACCCCCCTAGAGGGTAAGAAATAAACATATATTTGGAAACTTGGGTTGACCACAGACACCATGTAGGAAACACAATTTTGGGAATTAAGGAGGCTGAGTCTGGAGCAATGATCACTATATGCATGAATTTAGATGGCGGGAGGAGGACATTAATGACTGAACATGAATTTAAGAAGTGGAAGAGGGAAGCAACGGTGGTACTCATATTCATGAAGTAAAGTTGTAGTCACAAATTTGTTGTAAAAATGTTGACTTTGCATTTCCTCAGTCCCATGATCTATTGCTCTTTACCTCAGCAGCAAACCTGATCTGTTCTTACCAGTCTGTGCCCCTCACATTCACACATAGTGGCTTGCTACAACTTATACCACACTTCAAATGCTGAAGAGTGTCAGTCCTCACTAAAACAGTATCTGCATTAAGTTCTCTACTGTGCATCAGATCTCCAAACCCTTGCACCCAGAGTGGCCCCCTTTTGTTCCACTTTAAACGCATCACTGTTTTCACCAAATAATCCATACTCATATGTTTGGCACTGTATAACATTCTGGGAAAAACATTATGAGTCTAAGTTATATATTTTGAAGTAACTGCCATGCAATTTTATCTTGAATGCTGATGCTGGCACTTACTGCATAAAATGATGACAGACATTCCTAGAATATGGTGCATCAGCATGTACATTCCCACCAGTGCAATATCTCCTTAACAAGCAATTTAGATGGCTACGAATTGGTCAGCTGAAAAAGTTATCACTGTTCAGCTGAGGACTCACCATGACAGAAGCACACATCACACATGCGTGGAAATACATGTAGACAGGTGTACAGACAAACTCTTAGAGATACAATACACTAACACACAGACAGGCACACACATACAAAACTGTCACACTGTATCTACCTTGAGTGCTATATCAAACAGAGAAGTTCTGTCTAACCACCTTGTGTGATACCAAAGATCACAAACAGATACATAGGCATATACCTTACATAGACATTGCAAAACTCAAATGCACACATGCAGAGACCACAGACTCATACACAAATGCAGTACCTCTATGTTGTGCAAGCACATCCTCTCTGTATCAGGTACTGGTCACATCTGGCAGTGTGGTCATCCACCACATGCACACACATACATACACACACCTACATACACTCAGAGTAACGATCCATGAACATACACTTGCAGAGAAACTCACATACAGTGCCTGTACTCTCCAGCCAAACAGACAGCTGCATACCCCCACACACACATTTGTTACTGCTGCCTAGACTGAAAGTCTCTGCTTGGTAGAGCAGCTACATTTCACATGCTCTAATTACCCCCTTTGAAATGCATAGGTGCACACTGCTATCTTGCAACATACACTATGTATTCTCTGAACTGCTTCTTTGGGCAACTTTTATGTAGTTCAGAGTGTGTGGCTTCTACACTATGCAATTATCCTAACACTATAGCTGGGTATTTCCTCCCTCAAAACCTTATTGTCAGTTTAAACAGATTCAGACAGTGCTCCCTTCTTAGGGAACAGGCTTATTTGCACACCATGTCTTTTGGAATATGGGTCCTGGACATAGAAGATGACCATTTTGCAAATTTTGTGAGAAAATGCTAACCATCAAAGTTATAAGTCTACATATCATTTTGCAAGTACTTAGTCACAGTATTACTAGAAGTCAATACTTAATATTGCATTTGGAAAATATCATCTATGAAACATCATTTACTTTAGAATATAATGTGAGATGAGTATTCTATAAATGCTGTCTCAAAACATTATTAATTGCAACCTGGCATGTATTTTGGAAAACAGTTTCTCATAACTTTATTAAAATGTGACATTTTTTTAAATCAAATTTGGAAACTACCATCTAAACAACTCATGTTGTGAGCAAATGCACTGTCCTTGTAAACTCCTACAACAAAAAATGTAAACAAACTCTGAGATTCTGTAAACTCTGTGTAGGTTTCACATGAAGCTTACACAGAGTTTACATGTGTGTGTGGTGATGGGCAGTGAGCAGCAGCGCCCATTGCATATTCATGCAACACACCACATTTAAACATAAATAAGCACAGTTGTGTGGCTGGCAACAGTTGTGCCAGCCAGGAAAACCATGTAAGCAAACACATATTGCAAACCTGTTTAAGTAAGAGCACTGAATGTCCACAGTTTTGTGTGCCGCAATGATCACCAGGACTTAAAAGATAATAGTTTTCATAGCTCTCAATCGCTTAGTGCAAGACATCTGGAGAAAGGCCAACATAATGGGGGGACAATGACAGAAATAGGGACAGGTCTGACATATTTGCTCTTTAGAAATGTGCTAGAATAAGAAGGGGTTTGTGTTAAGATACTTTTTCTGAAGGATTTAAAGTCTGAAACTCAAATGTATTTAATTATTGAGTTACATCAGTCCTGAGATCATCCCAATGATATTGCAGAAAATCACAAATTTGATAAAGAGCATACCAAAAGACATACAAGGCAAAAATCTAGACATTCTGTTAAAATCTGGACAGTTGAGAGGTATAATATATGGTCCAAGAACAGGACAGTGTATCATACCTACATTGCAGAGTATTGTGATATCCCATTCCTGGCATTCTGTACTGAAGCTGTGTAAATGATCTGTAACAGTACATGGATTGCCATGTAAAATAAACACTCAGGGAAAGTGTGCTTATTCAACAGGGACACACACATGAATTGTAGGAAAGAACACAGTGAAAGAGGACAGGTGAAACAACCTAATGTACAGCAGATGAGGGCATGCCAATGGAAGACAGTTATAGCAGCAACGCTAATCACATATCAATAAGGTACAGTAGGGACTGCACAGTGAAAATGTGCATTATGTGACTGTCACACAAGGTGACATAATAATGGGATGATGTCTGTGTCCTTACATGAACAACGCAGAGGAAATCTATCAGGGATGTTACATACAACTGGGGTAGGGTGCATATTCTGAAGCTGTGCAAACGGATATGCCTGAATATGAGTGTAATCTGAGCAGAGGTCTCCAGCAAGTGAGACACAGGTAAAGGCTCATGGGCAACATTAAAAGAAGCATGCACAATCATGGACAATATCAGAATAATACTACCAGTAATCCCATGTCTCTGACATAGCATGAGATTTAGAGTGATCAGAGATGATTCTGCACAAACACACTTGTACAACTATTATGACATGTCTGCACTCTATGAGAGTAATCACGCACATTGTTCTGACACGAACACCTGCTGGAGGTGTTAGGGGGGACAATGCTATACCTGTATTTGACATTATGATTAATACAAGCTGGTTGACTGGTCTGCATGGCATGTATCTATGGCACAATCCACACTGTCACGAATGTTACACATGCCATTAATGTTATCAGACAGCTATGTATGTAATGTGTGCATCACCAGAACAGGTAGCAGGAATGCATCTGATGTAACAACGTGATGGAGGTTCTGTACCATCAGACAGTAATTTTTATGCCACAAAAAGAATACCTGGGTATGGCCAATAAGTTGTGTGACCGCTCACTGAAACAAAGGTGGTGCACTTCAGGTACATGTCATTGGAAGATGTGTAGGTAGGTACATGAAGAAGGGCGCATTGTACTCAGTTATTTGTGTAATGAAGGTTGTGAATTATAGAAGTATTATACCCTCTGATGTGGATGTTCTGCACATAACGCAGTAGTTGTGTTACATACAATGGAGTAGTCAGCACTGTGACCACATTTTATTTATTTATTTACATTTGTTTACCAGGAAATCTGACTGGGCCAGAAATCCGTTTTCAGTGGGGGCCTGGGGAGAAAAGCTTCACAGAAATATAAGCAAAATGCAATAATTAGATAGTAGAATAGTGTACATACAGTAAGATGCAGAATACACATCATCAGTTAGTCTATACAAGGAAGTATTTAGTACTGTTTTCTAGTAGATACAAGTTCAAAAAAGAAAATCACACAAGCATTTCAGTAAAGATCATTGTGAGAATAATGACATTAGTACTGTGTAGATATTAAATAACAGTTATGAGCAAATGAGATTTCCTATATATATATATATATATATATATATATATATATATATATATATATATATATATATATATACACAAATATATAAACATATATATCAGCAGTAGTAACACCAAGGAGAAAATGAGGTAAGGAGAGGACAATATGGTGAGAGAGTTATAGATATCTTGTCAGTCAGGTCTGGCACTGGAGCAATGCCAGTTTTTGGACAGATGCTCAAATAGTAGTAATTTGAAATTGTAGATTCAGGTGTGTTTGGAGGGTGCACTCAGAGACGAGTGCAAAGACAATCAGTATGAGAAGTGGAAACCTTGGAGCTCTAAAGTAAGTGAAAGCAGGAGAAAACAAGGAAATGGTAGAAGCAGAAAGCTACAGTAGATAGTTGCAGAAACACTACTTTTATGGCCTTGGTGTGTAAGTAAGTCAACAAAGGAAGGCAAATCTATGTTGGGACAAAATATACCAAGTAAATGGTACTAGCCTTACTTTACAGGAATTCCAGTGGGGAGGCAGATGCTGGTGGAGGTTAAACTTACTATCTTCCCCAGGACATAGGTCACATACTTATTGCTTTGATTATAGGGTGTCTACATTATATCTGGGCTGTGTGTTTATTTTCCTGATGTAACAATTCCCCCCATGTTTTCATGACATTGCAGATGTTGTCATGGCTGTAGCAGCAATCTTTGGTGTGTGTTGATACTGTCTGAATTATATTAATATCACAGTTAGAGTCAATGATTGCTCACAATATATAGTCCATCAGACACCTGTTTGGACAAAGGATGTGTACATCATCTGTAATGTCCGTCACTTAAATAATGGACTGGAAAGGACCTAGCAGACAACCCTGATGTATGGACCTCATCACTGGACCCAAGATATAGGTCACTTCACACATGCCAACATATTTAGATGTATGTGATATAGTGGTCTACCCACTTGGTGATATAGGTGTATATGGCCACATTTGACAGTGTTGAGTGAATACCTGTGTGGATTTGTGTCAAATGCCTTGGGCTTGTCAAGTTCAAAAGGATGATAGCGTTGTTGTCATGCATGCCCTTGAACTCCTCTTTTAGGACATCTAACAGATGCAACAGACAGTGTAGCATTAACAATTCACACAGATATGCTACACACAGCCGGGATATCACTAGTGTCCATTTAGAAAAGGTCCATGATGAAATGTTGGTCTACCTCACAGATGAGGAGAGTCAGAATGTGTCTATACATGCATGCATCTGGTGTTGCTCCTCCCCAACTCAGACAGATGCATGTTGATGTACACCCTTCTACAGGAATGCAGTCTGTTTTGAGGGTGTGTTGAAGCCTGCATTCAACCGTGTCATGGAGTTGTATGTAATGAGTCATGTGATAAGTGATCTGTGATGTTGTCACAGCCCATTGATTGAGTGTGATAGGCCTGGATGAAGTGCATATTGGCTTTCCTCAACTGGTTTGGGTTTAAACATAATCCTTCATGCAGGTATCAAAGAGAAACTCTCCCTGCTGGATCACTAGATGGGCAATCATTTGGCTCACTGACAGAACACATACTGTGAAAGTTGGTGAATCAAACTGTGCCAGAAAAGCTATCACAATTGGCATACCCCAGGGATCTTTGCTTGGCCTTTTAATGTTTGGAATCTATTTCTTGACAGTTCAAGCTAAAGAATGTGGCTTTTTGCTAAAAATGTTTGCTGATTCTTGCATACTGGGCACAATCATTGAGTTCACCTATGAAGATAACATACTACGGGAGGGGCTAACACAGACAAATGACTGGTGACAAAGATACACAGTCTACAAATAAATGCAAAAATGTGTCTTTATTTTGGCTTTCTGCAAAGTGGAATTCCCTGCTAACTACAGCATTGACAACAGTCCTGCTATGCTGAAACCTAGTGATGCAAACATTGGGAACAAATGTACATAGCAATCTGAACTTCGACCAGCAAGTGTCCACACTGGTATTGAAGGCCTATGTTGTACAAATCATAAGTCATGCCATCATATTCCGATCTCAAGATTATACTACAGCACTGTACTCAAATCTCATCAGAACATTAATATAGAGTATAATGCTCTCTTTTGCATGTACCTCACCAAACACATGCAGCAGCTGGAGAGACCACAGGGGTTGCTCACCAAGAAAACAGTGCCTTCAAACCATGCCATGATGTATGTGGACAGAGTGAAATTCATGTCACTGTATTCTGTATTGTATAGGATGAGGTGACTTCTGCTTGGCCTCCAGGCCAGTCTCTCACCCTGCCCTAGTGGGAATAAAGCACACCCACAAATCAGATATAGATGATGACATCAGCAGTATCTTCTGAAGAGAATTTGGCAATAGCAGTGCTCCATGTGCTGGTGTAAAAGGCTCTCTATAATGTCAGGCAAGAGCACAAACATGCACATGCATGTACACACACACACACACACACACACACACACACACACACACACTGCAGTTGATTGTAGTGAGACTAAAACTCCAACCCAAGTACACAGACTACAGAACTCTGTATTTAAGGCAAGTGCCACAGCTCAAGTCTGACATGATGTGTCTCAGACAACACTTTATAGCTGGTGACATCAGCATTATCTGGTGAGGAGAATATGGCAATAAGTGTCCCACATGCTGGTGTAAAAAGGTACTCTGCAATGTCAAGCAAGTGCACACATACACACACTGCAGTTGACTGCAGTGAGAATAGAACCACTACCTAAGTACACAGACCACAGAACTCTGTATTTGAGGCAAGCACCTCAATTTAAGTCTGACTTGTAGTGTTTCAGACAACAATTTATAACTGATGACATCATCAGTGTCTGGTGAGGATAATATGGCAATAACAGTGTCCCACATGCTGGCATAAAAGGTTCTCTGTAATGTCAAGCAAGTACACACACACACACACTAGTTGACTATAGTGAGAATAGAACCCCTAGCTATCTAACTACTCAGACTACAGAACTCAGTACTTTACACAAGCATCAGGGCACAAGTCTGACTTTTATAAAACTGCAGCTCAACCTATAGTGAATGAAATCAGCAGGGCATGTTGAAAGTCTAGCATAAAATGGATTTGTAGGCATGTGCAAGTATCAAAATATTGTCAATGCATGGGATTGGAGCGGTAGCTGTAGGATACACACTTCTGCTCTTCTGGCTAGACACACACACACACACACACACACACACACACACACACACACACACACACACACACACACACACACTTGACTGTAGTGAGAACAGAACCCCTACCTAAGTACACAGACTACAGAACTCAGTACTTTACACTAGTGCCATGGCACAAGTCTGACTTTAACAAGACTGCAGGGCAACTTACAGTGAATGACATCAGCAGGACATATTAGAGAGAATATGTTGGTAGGTGTGAATAGGTTCATAGGAAGTGACTAGGCTAATGATCCTAGGATATTTGCACGTCTAGCCATGTAAAAACACAAGTACCCTTAGTTAGATGGTCATTGTTAGAGCAATTTTGTGATCAGCTCCAGCTGGGTCAGTCCATGAAGGACATAGTTGCCATCACAAGGGGGAGGGGGTGAATTTACAATCACCCATCCAGTTGTCAAGGTTGTGCTTGAATAGGTTCATTGAGGAGCACTGCTTCACATGCAGTGGGAGCCTATTACAGAGGAGTAGCAATTACTGGAAGATATATCTGTCTCCCAAGCATGTTCTGTTTATGTCACAGGCTAGTTTGAGATCCCTGCAGCAAGTTATTCTTGTCCAATTTGATTTGCAGATGTCTAGCATTTCCAGTAGGTCAGGGTCTGAGACAGCTCTGTAGGCCAGGCATAGGTCACCTCTCAGCAGCCTGCATGATACTGAGTACAGTGACAGGTCTCTCAGTCTTTCGAAGTATGTCATGTTCAAAGGCCCAGTCTTCCTAGTCAGAAACCTCTGGTTTTCTGCAGTTGCTGCAGGTGTCTGGTGTGTAAAGACAGAAGGGAGCATTGTATCAATTACTGGTTTAATAAGGGTCTAGTACAGCAGAGCTATGACCTCCTGGTGTTGGATATGATGCCCTTATTTATGAGATGTGCAGTGTGGAATGTGTGTCTCACCACTATGGACACACAGTGATTGAAGTGTAGATTGCTATTGACATGTGTTCCCAAGTCTTACAACACTGTGTTTGAGCCTAGAGGTGTTATACACATCATAATTAGCAGGGGTACTTCATTGCCAATGGGGACAAAGAGGCATTTTTTGTTTAAGGTTCAGTTTGTGAGTTTAGCAGAAAACATTTGTGTCAACCCTTTCTGTAATATGTTAACATCATTGGAAGGAGTCTATATGAGTGCACCCAGTTAATGGTCATCTGCAAACTTGGTAAGCCACAGACCGTCTACCTTTGCCTGTACTTCAGAGAAATAGTTTATATACAGTTGTGGGCCCAGCACATATCCTTATGGTATTCCACTAGTAAGAGGTCTAGTGGTGGAGATGCAGTCCCCAGCTTTGACAGTGTGCATTCTGTAGGTGAGCCAGTTGGCTATCCATCTAGTAATGTATGGGTTAAACCCCAGATTGGAGATTTTCAATGATACTTGAATGGGGGAATAGGGTCAAAGGGCTTGGACAGATCAACATAAATGGTATGTGCTGTTATCCCTCAACCAGGCCTTGGGGTCATTATCAAAGAATTCCACTAGGTTTAATAAGCAAGAGCTACCTTTGACAAAATCAGGATGGGTTGGATCAAGTTTGTTGAAGGTCACCTATGTCTCTGTGGATAATGTCCATGATGAGTTCTTCTATAGTCTTACAGATAAGGCTGTTTAGACTTATGGGTCAATAGTTTTAGATCTGCATGTTACCATATTGCTGTGCATTGCATATCACACAACATTTGATATTAATTTATTTAGTGTAGTTACTATAGGTGTGAAAAAAGCACAAAGACACCAGGGTTGCAGTGCTAGGGGGAGCCAACACATGGCTGTATTGTAAATATGTCACATATCATTAGAGAGGGCCTTCAGTGTTTTATGTTTCCACATGTAATTTCATGTCATAAACACAAAATGGATAGTAGACAGCACTAATACATAATATTTTCTTTTCCATAGTGGTGCGAGCAGCGGGTTTGCGTGACAGTTGGCAAAATGTTTGCACATGTGAGATACACATTTTCATTACTTTCCCTGTTGCACATAATTAAGTGGTGTGCAAACATGAGCCACATTGCTAAAGTCTGACAGTTCGTACTCAGTCTATGAAACACTCCTGCTGCTTAACTGACTCTGTGGTTGCAGGTGTAAATGCATTGACATATTTTTTTTTGAGCCCAGATGATACTGGGATCGAAACCAGGTGTAACTAACACTTTTAAACAAAGAGTGGCAATGCAAGGACATTAATTCTTTATAGTATCTGTGATGCTGTGTTCTGGTATAGCACAGTGGTGTTAAGTGGCATTGCATGGAGGAAACTGCAGCATTGTACAGCTGCTCATTGTCAGTAATGCCAGACTCCACTCAAACATAGAGGTCAAAAAGTAAAGGGATCAATTGCTTTTTCTGCTACTTATGTGTGTTGTGTGTGATTCTATTTTTTGACTAGACTATAGGTGTTAAAATGGGGTAGATAGGAAAGTGATGAAATGGGGAGCAAGCATGGGGAAGAACAAAGGAAAAGCAAGAAAGGAATGTGCAGGAGGGAGGTAGGAAACAACAATAGCTATCCATTACTTCAACAGTAAAAACTGATCATATGTGCAGAATATTAGCTGGATTTGGATTGACACCTTTAGAGAGAAGGGTGACAACAACATAATCATGTTGTATAGCCAATTGGACCAAATCGAGGGCGTCATGAAGACACATGCAAAATGGCGTGCTATGTATGGGACATTTCTTTTTTTTTCTGTGGGACTGGTGCCCATTTTTTTTAATTCCATAAGAGAGGAATGATGGGTATGTCTGGGTCAGGTAATTTGGGTTGGTGAGGAAGCAAATGCAAACAAACAAGACAAACAAGACAAGAGACAGGAACGATGATAGACACAAAAGATTGCGGGACACCATGATGGGGTGTGGGAGGGGACAACACAGGCTCATGACAGTCAAGCTTGGATTGACGTCTTCTCCTACTATCACCATGAGGGAGAGCAGCCTCTCCATCCAGCATAGGAATAAACCAATGGTGTGGTGCATAACCCTGGCATCTCCCTGTGGATGATGAAATCCCCACCTTGGCCACTGTTCCCAGATGATACCATTGCACCAGCTACTGGGGTAGTATTATCTGAGGGTTCAGGTAGTACAGAGGCAGCAGAGGAAGTGCTGCCAGGTTGGCTTCCAGACGTGCTGGGCATTAGTGCTGGAGCTGGTGGAGTTGGGGCATGGCCTACCTTGCTGTGCATGTGTGTGCTGTGTAGCATTGTACACATGGATGACATGGAAACATTTTGATGATACATAATAGAAAATAAAAGAGAAAGGTAAGGGTTGGGGTAAGAACAAAAAAAGATAAAATTAGTGCCATCATATGTGACATAAAATGCATTAACACAATTATGCAACTCTTTTATCTGAAGTATTACATTTAAGTATACATCCTAACAGATACACAATATACTGCAGATTGTTGAAAGTAATCATTGAAATGTGCATATATTGCACGTGTTCCAGTTATACAGATTACAGTTTACAGCAGGGCATTTGTGCCACTGGTATAGAGTTTTTAATTTAATGTAAATATTATTGAAGAAGTAACAGTATTGTTCATAGGCTGGTACTAGGCTATCGGCCCTAGGGCCTATATAAGCCTAGCCATAACAATTCCCTGGATATTTCTTCCCACAATATTTACTTCTCTGGACCCCTGTCTAGCAGGGTGACTGACATGATCTCCGAGGTGAATTTCCTATCTCCCATCAAATCATCAAGGTTCCTCTTGAAGAGGGCCAAGGAGGCACTCTGCTTGACATGTGTGGGCAGTCTATATTGTATAGTTGGGAATCATGGTATTTGAACCACAACCTCAGACCACAGTCTAATATTGGACTCTTACAATTAGTTTGTGCTACAGACTAATGCAGGCATACTTGCTTTTATAGTTGGGCTATGCATGCTCAATTTTATACAAGCGTATAAAAGACCAAAAGAGCTATCTTTAACTTTTAAAGGTACACTTGTCTTCTCCTGCATATATCACTTGCTTCCCTCAGTCTCTCCAATTGAGCAACATAAGCATGCCAATTGAACTCACATTCATTGGAAGCTGGGGAAAGAACATAAAAGAACAGAACTGCATTATGCATGCCAGTTTTGCCAATATTTAGCTTTCTAAGTCTTACAAGTACACGCTTATTGTCATACTTAAACAGGTGTGAGATGTCCACAGTCTGAAACTCATGCAACCAACAGTTTACATATCCACAGTCTGAAACTCATGCAACCAACAGTTTACAGTATCCCTTGTCCTCCTGTGTAAATCATTGAAATAATGTCTACATTGCTGTCCAGTGCATGGGATACCAGTGGACCTAGATACAGCCTGGGTAAAACTATTCCATGCCTCAGACTTGTACTGGGAGCCAGCATAGTCTCCATGCAGAAGCCTTTGGCTGTGGTGCTTTACCAGCAGTCCAGTAAATATCCTGAACTCCTAGACACCCCACCTCTGTGCTCTAAACTTGGTACCTTCCTCTCCAATGCCAACCTTGTCTACCAGCTGAACTAGAGCAATTGAAACTGATGCTTTTCTGCCAATTCCAGTTATCACATTTACTTTATTTTATTTATTTATTTATTTTACATTTGTTGACCGGGCTAGTCTGGCTGGATACATGTCCATTTTCAGCAGAGGCCCGAGGAGAAAAGCTCCACTATATACTGATACATTACATAAAATCAATTACTATAAGATACAGCTTATAAGGATCTAAGAACTAATTGAAAGCAGAATATTAACAATACAGAAGCATTTTTACAGAAGTGTACAGTTCATAAATTACATCATTTTTACAGAAAATGTCTAATACTTAAAATACTAAATACTGTAAAGAATTCCTAATCCCATATTGTTACGAAAAGCAGGAGTAGTAATTTAGTAAGGACAGAAAAGGTAGCACATACAAAGGTTTATAACAGGGAGGATAGTGGGAGGAGAGGGAAAGGGAAGAGAGTAGTAGATACGGGGATAGAGGGAGTCCAAGTGCAGAGGCTAGTCTAGGTAGGATCTGAAGCGATAGGTTAAAAATCAGAGTAGATGAGATGATAGGGTAGAGTGAAGAAAGTTAGTCAGGTGTACTACAAGAACAAAGCCAGTGTTCTTGGAAGTACAGTTTAATTTTATGTTTGAAGAGAGGCAAAGAAGTAATTAGTGTTATATCCCTAGGTAACAGATTCCATATCCTACCTACAGAATTTGTGAAAAGAGAGTTGCCAGCTGAGTTGTTGGACTTTGTAGAACTGATCAAGAGTTTACAGGAGGATCTAAGGGAGGTTAGGTTGTTGTAAGGGATTAATAGTTGAGAGAGTGTAGGGTTGTTTCCAGGTTGGTGCAGTATTTTGTGGGCAATAGTGAGTTGTGAGACTGTAAGGTAGTTTTGTAATTCCAGCCAGCCTAAAATTCTCAAATTGTGACAGTGATGGGTTCTGAAGGGGTTTCCTGTGGCGAAGCGGGCAATTTTATTGTAGCAAATGGCTAGTTTGTTTAGGTTAGCTTTCTTAAGGTTGGTGAAGATTGGAGATGCATAAGATAAAGTGGATAAGAGATGAGAGTGGGCGATAGTAGCTCTGGTAGCTGGGGTTAGAAAGGTTTTTATACGGTATAAGGATCCTATTTTTCTGTTAACTGATTTGATGGTGGTGTTGATGTGATGATCAAAAGTGAGATTATTATCGATAGTTATTCCTAACAGTTTAGTTGTAGAGTCAGGGGTGATGACAGTGGCATTATTAGACAAGATGTTGAAGTTTAGTGGGGAGGTCCGAGAGGTTGGGGAGAAGAGAAGTAGTTTGGTTTTTTTAGCATTAAGAAGGAGATACTGTCTAATAAACCATGTTTTGACAGTGGTGAAAGTATTTTGAGTTAGAGAGATTAGATCTGAACAGGAAGATGCTGAGCAAATAATGGTAGAATCGTCAGCATATTGGATACAGGTAGCTTGAGGGATTACTGTGTGAAGGTCATTTATATAGAGGGAGAAAAGAAGAGGACCAAGAATAGAGCCCTGAGGGACTCCAATGGAAATGGGCAACAATGATGAGATATGGTTATCCCAGAGAACAGCTTGTTGTCTGTTTTTCAGATAAGAGCTAAACCATTTAATGGCAAGATTATCAAATGAGAGGGATTCAAGGATGTGAATTAAAGAGGAGTGGTTAACCATATCAAAGGCTTTGGAGAGGTCAATGAATAGAGCAGAAGACAGAAGGTTATTATTGCGGTTACTATTGATAGTATCTACAAAGGAAAGGAGAGCAGTGGTTGTACTATGATGGGGTCTAAAGCCATGTTGACAATTAGCTATAATGTTGTGTAGTGAGAGGTATTGAACAAGTTGCTGATGTATACATTTCTCCATAATCTTTGCTAAGGGTGAGAGAAGAGCAATTGGTCTAAAGTTGGCGTATTCAATAGAGTTACCTCCTTTGTGTAGAGGGATAATATGAGAGATTTTCCAGATATCGGGGATAGTTCCCTCTTGGATTGTCCTATTGATGAGTATAGATATTGGGAATGCAATTTCTCTGGCTGCCTTTTGAAGATAAAGAGAAGGGAGCTTGTCAGCAGAGGGAGTACAAGGTTTCAGTTTGTAAATAAGTTTATAGATGAAAGAGGTAGGGATAGGTTGAAAAGAGAAGTTGTGACCAGTGTCTGTTAGATTGTTTGGGGGATAGAAGTTGTTAGTGTTCAGTTGTCTAGCAAGAGCTTGAATAGATTCGGAAAAAAAAGAGTTAAATGCATTTGCGGTTAGATGAGGGGTGTTAGGGTCAGCATCGAGGGGTGAGGGAGTTTTGGTTGTTCCTGGTGACAGGAGTCTATTGACTGATGACCAGAATTGTTTAGGTTTATTTAGATTGGTTTCTTGAAGCCTATAGTAGTACTTTCTTTTGTCAGAGATTATAGATTACTGGTAGTATGCAAACCCAAGCAACAATGCCAACCACGTTTGTGCGATGTTAAGTGGAGTGCAGCAGTGCCAAGCAGGGAGGAATTAAATAATTGAAATTGGAAGGTTAATCTGACACCTGGCCTTAGTTTGAGGGGTATCTACTGATGTAGCCAGAAGATATATACTGGAAATTGGAAGGTAACTGTTAGGTGAGTTAAGTTTGCAGAAATGAACTGGGGCATAAATGTAATGACCTGACACATTTTGCTTTGTCTTTATACACTGAGGGAAATTGATTTTTACACTATAGGATTCAAACCTATTTGACTGATTTTTCATCTTTACCACAGAAGAAGTGCTGCTCAGACAGTCAAAAATCATACATAAATACAGGTGACAGTTTGAGCGATTAAACTTGTATGTGTGTGATCTGACAAGGGTATTGGATGTAGATCCAGTTTTGTATGTGTCTTAGGTAATTGTGAAGGCCATGCAAGCCAGACAGCAGAATTATACTTACAGAAATATAGTAGACCCTCAGTCATACCTCTGAAAACACAATATCAGCTGCATTATCTAAAGTATTATGAGTGACAGTGAATATAATGGGAAGTGAAACAACAGTAAAAGTGTATGGAATATCCTGTATTAGAATCCAGGACCATGTGGCAGTCCTACACCTAGGCCTGTTGACATTGAACATTGAAATAACATTTGTGTATTTTTCAGTTCATTGTTATAAACTGTACTGTCACAACAATAAAAATAGGTTGTACACCCTGTACTGGAACCCAGGACCATCTGTATTCCAGTCCTATGCTTACACATGCTGCCACAGGACTAGTTACATGACATTTTCTCTGGTAGTTTTGCCCCAGAAACTAGTGCAGTGGTATCCTCTGGGAGCAGTGGCTGAGGTGGTAATTTTATCACCCACAGGAGGATGCCAGGGATGGTGCATATGGTTCTGCACTGCACCGTTGGTATATGCCTATGCCAGATGGAGAGGCTGCTCTATCTCATGGTTCTTAGTAGGAGAAGACATCATGCACTCCAGCCATCAGAGTAGTAAGGGGACAGTGGTGACAGTCCAGTGGGTGAGGTCTCAATTCTCACTGTCTCCAAGCTTGATGTCCATGAGCCTGCTTTGTCCCCTCCCTCAGCACAATCAACATTTTGTGTCCATCGCAGTCCCTGTCTCTCTACTTTGTTTGCATTTGCTTCCTCACCTACCTATGTCCCTTACCCAGCAGACATAGCTCTCTATTTTGCACATGTGCCTTCTTGACACACTTGATTCGATCCAATTCGCTTATGTTGTTGTCACTCCTCTTTCAGGAGGTGACAGCCCAATTCAGCTAATATTCTGAATATATGATCAGTTTTTACTGTGAAAAAATAGATAGCTATGGTTCTTTCCTACCTCCCTTCTGCACATTCCTGTATTGCTTTCCCTTCATTTTTCCCCTTCTTGCTCCCCATTTCACCACTTTCCTGTATACTCTATTTTAACACCTATAATCTGGTAAAAAAATGGAATGACAGAAAACACACAAGTAGCAGAAAAGTAAATGGATCCCTTCACTTTTTGGCCTCTATGTGTGGACATCTGCATCATGCAGCAATGGTGCAATGCTGCTGTTGTCTCCATGCAATCTCACTTAACCCTACTGTGCTATGCCAACACACAGCAACACATGTACTATAAAGAATTAATGTCATTCCATTATCACTGAATATTAAAAAGTATTTAAAAGTCTTACATGCACCTGAATTCGAACCCAGTATCATCTGAGTTCAACAAGAAATTTGTCAATGCATTTACACCTGTGCCACAGTCAGTTAAGCAGCAGGTCTGTTTCATAGACTCAACACTAACTCTCATACTTTACCAATGTGGTTCATGTTTGTGCACTAGCTACGTGCAACAGGGAAAGTACATCTCACATGTGCAAATATTTTGTCACCCGTCGCACAAACCAGCTGCTCTCCAAGCCATGGAAAAGTAAATATTATGTATTCCTGCTGTTTACTGCCCATTTCCTGTCTATGACATGAAATTACATGTGGAAAATGAAGGCCCTATCTAGCAATATGTCACTTATTTACAGTACAGCCATGTGTTGCCTTGTCCTCAAGCACTGCAACCCTGGTGTCTCAGTACTTTTTTCACACATATATCACCTACACCTAATATCAATTGTACAATATGCAATGCACATCAATCTGGTAACTGGCAGAATTATAATTGTTGACCTATAAGCCTAAAACGTCTTATCTGCAAGGCTAGGGAAGGGATCGGCATGGACCTTATCCACAGGGACACAGATGACCTTCAAAACACTTCACCCAACCCATTTTGGTTGTGTCAAGGGTAGATCTTGCTTATTAAAAGTAGTAGACATCTTTGATAGTGACCCCAAAGACCTGGATGAGGGATAACAGGATGCATCGTTATGTTGATTTATCAAAGGACTTTGACACTATGCCCTATTCAGGTATCACAGAGAGACTCTCCCATCTGGGGTTTAACCCATAGATTACTAGATGGATAGCCAACTGGATCACCAACAGAATGCACACTGTCAAAGTTGGGGACTGCACCTCCACCACTAGAATACTTACCAGTGGAATACCACAAGGATCTGTGATGGGCACACAACTGTTTGGAAACTACTTCTCTGAAGTCCAGGCAAAGGTAGTTGGCATGTGGTTTGCTAAGTTTGCAGATGACTGTCAGCTGGATGCAGTCATATAGAGAACCCCAAGTGTGTTAACATATTACAGAAGGGGCTGACACACACTGTTTGGTGGTAAACACCTGGACTGAACCTTAAAACAAAAAAATGCCAATGCCAATGACAATGAAGTACCCCTGATAATTATGATATACATAAGCACCTCTCTAAGCTTATACACAGTGTTGTGAGACTTGGTAACACATGTCGATAGCAATCTACACTTCAATCACTATGTATCCATAGTGGTAAGACACACATTCTACATTGTGCACCTCATAAATAAGGCCATTACATCCAAGACCAGGGAGGTCATGGCTGTGCTTTACTCTACCCTTATCAGCCCACTAACTGAGTACAATGCTCCCTTTTGTCTGTAACTCACAAAACACCTGCAGCAACTGGAGAAAACACAGAGGTTTGTGACCAGGAGAATCCAGGGCCTCCAAACCATGACAAACATGAAAAGACTGAAAGACCTGTCATTGCACTCAGTATCATACAGGCTGCTGAGAGATGACATATGCCTGGCCTACAGAGCAGTATTAGATCCTGCTCTATTGGAAATGCCAGAAATCTGCAAATCAAATGGGACAAGAATAACTTGCTCCAGGGATCTCAATCTAGTCTGTGACATAAACAGAACATGCTGGGGAGACCGATATATCTCCAATTGTCACTCCTCTGTAATAGGCTCCCACTGAATGTGAAACAGTGCTCCTCAATGACCCTTTTCTAGCACAACCTTGACAACTGGATGGCTGACTGTAAATTCACCCCTGAGATGGTACCTATGTCCCATATGGACAGGTCCAGTTAGTGATGATCACAAAACTGTAAATTCACCCCTGAGATGGTACCTATGTCCCATATGGACAGGTCCAGTTAGTGATGATCACAAAATGCTGTGCTATCAATGACCATCTAACTATGCTCATTGAGGGTACTTTTTTTTTTGCATAGCTAGGCTTATAAACACCCTAGGGCCATTAGGATAGTAACCTCGTATGAACCTATGCAAACCTCCCAACACCTTCTCTCTAACATGCCCTGCTGATGTCATCCACTATAAGATGACCTGCAGTCTTGTAAAAGTCAAACTTGTGTTGTGGTGCATGCATTACAGTACTGAGTTCTATAGGTTGTGTACTCAGATAGGTAAGGGTTCTGGTCTCACTGCAGTCAAGTGTGTGTGTGTGTGTGTGTGTGTGTGTCTAGCACAAAGAACAGAAGTTTGTATCCTACAGTTACTGCTACAATCCAGCTGACTGACAGTATTTTGATATTTGCACATGCCTACACATCCATTTCATGCAGGCGTCCCAACATCATCTCACCAACATGCCCTGCTGATGTCATCCACTACAAGCTGACCTACAGTCTTATAAATGTCAGACTTGTGCTGTTGCATTTGTGCAAATTCTGAGTTCTGCAGTCTGTGTATTAGATAGATAGGGGTTCTATTCTCATTGCCAGTCAACTTTATTTATGTGTGTATGTGTGAGTGTGTGTGTGTGTGTGTGTGTGTGTGTGTGTGTGTGTGTGTGTGTGTGTGTGTGTGTGTGTGTGTCTGGGCTCATGCTTGACATTACGGAGAGCCTTTACACCAGGATATGGGACACTGTTATTACCGTATTCTCTTCACCAGACACTGCTGATGTCATCAGCTATAAAGTGCTGTCTGAGACACTTCAAGTCAGAACTAGAGCTGTGGCGCTGGCGCTTGCCTTAAATATAGAGTTCTGTAGTTTGTGTACTTACAAAGGTAATAGTTATATTATCATTTTTGTCAACTGGGGAGGTGTTTGTGCTCTTGCTTGACATTACAAAGAGCCTTTTACACCAGCATGTGGGACACTTATTACCATATTCTCATCTTCAGACAATGCTGATGTCATCAGTTATATCTGACTTGTGAATGTGCACTATTCCCAGCAGGGCAGGGTCAGACACTGCCCTGGATGCCAAGCACAAGTCACCTCATCCTATACGGTCCAGATTACAGTGACATGGCTTTCAGTCTATCCACATATGTCATGGCATGGTTTGTAGGCCCTGTGTTTTTTTGGTGAGAAACACCTTTGGTCTCTCCAGCTACTGCATGTGTCTGGTGAGGTACCTGCAGAAGACAGCATTATACTCTTTAGTGTTCTGATGAGGTTTGAGTACAGTGATGTAATACAATCTCAAATCTAAATAAGAATTCTGAAGTGCACAACCTAGGCTTTCAATAATAGTGTGGACACTTGGCTGTCAAACTTCAGATTGTGTGTTCCCACTGCTTGCATCACTGGGCTTCAGCATAGCAGGCTGTTGTCAGTGCTGTAATTAGTGGGGAATTTCACTTTGCATAAGGATAAAATAAAGATACATTTTTGATTTATTTCTAGACCATGTGGCTTTGTCAACAATCTTTTGTCTGTGTTAGCCCCTTCTGTAATATGTTATCATCAAAAGTAGAATCAATGATTGCACCCAGTATACAAGAATTAGCAAAAGCAGTAAGCCAAAGGCCATATATTTTAGCCTGAACTGTCAAGAATAAAGTCCAAACAGTAAAGGGCCAAGCACAGATCCCTGGGTTTTGCCAATGGTGACAGCTCTACTGGTACGGGTTGATTCACCAACTTTCACCGTATGTGTTCTGTCAGTGGGCCAATTACTTACCCATCTAGTGGTGTAAGGGTTAATTCCCAGCTGGGTGAGTTTCTTATTGATACCTGCATGGGGGATTGTGTCCAAACCCAGGCCAGATCAGGATAGCTAGTGTGCACTGTCTTACCTTCATCCAGACCTGTCACACAGAATCAATGGGCTGTGACATTACCACAGATCACCAATCACGTGACTCAGCACATACACCTTCCTGACATGTTTGAATACATACTTCAACACATCCTCCACATGGAGTATGTTTGTGTAGAAGGGTGTACATCAACATACACCCATGTCAGTTAGGAAGGACAGCACCCCATGCATGCATGTAGTAATATCCCAGCTGTATGCAACAGACCTGTGTGAGTTGTTATTGCTACATTATGTCTGTTAAGTCGGTTAGATGTCCTCAAAGAGGTCATTGAGGGCATGCATGATGACAACACTATCATCTTTTTGAACTTGAAAAGTCCAAGGCATTTGACACAAATCCACACTAAGGTACTCACTCAGCACTGTCGGATGTGGTCATAAACACCTACATCACCAAGTGGGGAGACCACTCTATCACATACATGGCATGGAAATATGTTGAAACATGTTAAGTCAACTATATCTCACATCCAGTGATCAGGTTCGTACATCAGGGATGTCTGCTAGGCTCTTTCCTATCCATTATTTAAGTCACAGACATCACAAATGACATACACATCCTGTGTCCAAACAGCTCTCTGAAGGACTACAGATTGTGGGAAATCATTGACTCTAACTGTGATATTAGTTTAATACAGAAAGTATTAACACACACCAAGGATTGCTGCCATAGCCATGGCAACACCTGCAATGACAAAAAGATGAGGGGATTTGTTATATCAGGAAAACAAAAAACACAACTCAAGTATAATGCAGAAATCGCACCTTATAATCAGACCAATAGGTATGTGACCTGTGTCCTGAAGTAGATGGTATGTGGAATGTAAATCAGAATGTGGCCTCAATGATGACTACTCCCTTGCATCTGACACAACTGAGTATGTGCAAAACCTACACATCAGAGGCCATAATACCTCCATAATTCACAGCCTTCATCAGACCAATAACTGAGTACAATACACCCTTCTTCATGTACCTACCTACACATCTTCCAGTGATGTGTAACTGAAGCATACCACTTTTGCTACAGTGAGCTGTTACACATCTTATTGGCCATACCCAAGTATTCTTTTTGTGGTGTAAACACTACTGTCAGATGGTGTGGAAACCCCAACAAAGTATTACACCAGATGCATGAATGATACCTGTTCTAATGAAGAACACAGTACATACATAGCTGTCTGACAACATTAATGGCATGGCTAACATTTGTGACAGTTGACATTTTTGGATTGTGCCACACACATACACACACACACACACACACATATATATATATATATATATATATATATATATATATATATATACAACACACACCACACACATATATATATATATATATATATATATATATATATATATATATATATATATATATATATATAACACACACACACACACATATATATATATATATATATATATATATATATATATATATATATATATATATATATATATATATATATATATATGCCATGTACACTAGTCAACTAGCCTGTATTGATCATAATGTCACATACAGGTATAGCAGTGTCCCTCCTAACACCTCCAGCAGATGTTACAGTGTCAGGACCGACAGTGAGCATGATTACCCTCAGAGTGTGAATGTATCATGATAGTTGTACAAGTGTGTTTATGCAGAACCATCTCTGATCACTCTAAATAACATATGTTATGTCAAAGACATGGGATTACTGGTGGTATTATTCTGATATAGTTTTCAAACACCTTTATTGAATTATCACTTGTGACATAGGCAAATTTACATTTATACAAAAGTAATCAAACTTTATTAACAAATTAACATTAACAAGCATTATACTTCACATATATTGCTATATATCATATAACCTAAGTGACATTAAAAAATTATTCAATTCTTGATCCTCTTTTTTAAACAAGAAACATCTTTATTAAACCATTATCTATGTCATAAGCAATCATACATTTATATAAATGAAAACGAACCACACTAACACAATCCTAGTTGAAAGTATTTTACAAAGTATAGTGAGACGCTCCCAGTTACAAACATTATACATCACTTAAAATCTACCCAATCATTTTCACTCAAACATTATATAGCTCATTTAAGTCCTGCCATCTTTTAAACCTTATTCCTCCCCTGCATGTACTGTTCCCACAATTTCATTTTTTCCTATGTAGCTTGCTCCTACCCTTTTCTAAAGATCTCAATTCCAGTTGCTTTATCTCTGTTACCATATTTACTACTTCTAATATAGTTGGTTTAGATTTTGATTTTCCATTTTCTGGTAATTGCTTTTTTGGCAGCCATCATAATTAGACACAACAAGACCTTACCATGTCTGGGCAATTCTAATTCTGTATCATAGCTCAAAAAAAATCTCTATTGTCACACCAGTCCGCCCACCGAGCATCTCCAACAGTGCATCCCGCAGGCAATCATTGCACTCCCAGAAAATATGTTCCCAAGTATCTCTTTTTTCCCCATCACACCTCCAACATTCGCTGTCTACCTGAGAAAACATTTTCTGGAATCTACTTGGGGCATAAAAATGTCCATGTAAACATTTCCAAGCAAAAATCTTAAATTATCTGGATTTTGTTGCATATTTGGCAGACATTCATATATTCTCTCATTGGTTCTTTGTGAATTGCTTATCCAATCTATCTTCCCAATCCTTTCTAACCTCCTCTGATTGATTCTTATAGCTATCATGCAATATTTTATATGATCTATTCTGATATTGTCCATGATTGTGCGAACTACTTCTAATGCTGTCCATGAGCTTTTATCTGTGTCCCACTTGCTGGAGACCTCTGCTGAGATTACACTCATATTCATACATATCAGTTTGCACAGCTTCACCAAATGTACCCTACCCCAATTGTATGTAGCATCCCACGTAGATGCCCACTGCATTGTTCATGTAAGGATGCTGATCTCACACACACATCTTCCCCATTATGTCACATTGTGTGACAGTCACATAGTGCACATTTTCACTTTGCAATCCCAACTGTACCATATTGATATGTGAGTGGTGCTGCTGCTAAAACTGTCTTCCATTCACATGCCCTCATCTGCTGTCCATTAGGTTGTTTCACCTGTCCTCTTTCCCTGTGTTCATTCCTACAATTCATCTGTGTCCCCCTATTCAATACACACACTTCTCCTGAGTGTTTATTTTACATGGCAGTCCATGTGCCATTACAGATCATTTACACAGCGTCAGTACAGAATGCCAGGAATGGGATATCACTATACTCTGCACTGTAGATACATTGTCCTGTACTGTGTTTGGACCATATAATTAACATTCATACCTCTCAACTGTACAGATTTTTGCCTTTATATCTTTTGATGTGTTGCTTATCAAATTTGTGGTTTTCTGACATATCACTGGGATGATCTCAGGATTGATGTGACTCAATAATTACATACAATTGAGTTTCAGACTTCAAATCCTTCAGAACATGTATCTTAACACAAATCCCTGGTTATTCTAGCACATTACTAAAGAGAAAATAAGTCAAATATGTCCCTATTTCTGGGTCATTGTGCCCCCATTATCTTGACCTTTGTCTAGATGTCTTGCCCTAAGAGACTGAGAGCTGTTAACCCCTGGTGATCATTGTGGCATTCCACACAAAACCGTGGATTGTAAGTGCTCTGATTTAAACAGGAGTGCTGTGTGTGTTTTCTTACATGGTTTCCTGGCCGACAACACTGTTGCCAGCCATGAAACCTGTCTTGTTAATGTTTAAACATGGCGTGCGGCGTGAATATGCAATAAGCGCTGCTGCTCACAGTGCATCACCACGCACACATGTAAACTTTGTGTAGGCTTCACGCAAAGCCGACACTGAATTTACTGAATCCCAGGGTTAGTCCAATAGTTTCAGTACCAACAATGATGGATTGCAATGGAAGCAGTCTGAGTGGCTTTTTATGGTTGAAATGGTTTGAAATGGGTATTAAATTTTGATTCACTTTTTTGCTGGAAAAGGGTTCATGATAAAAATTTAGAAAGCATTCCAACAAATTTTGCTTTACTACCAAATAAATGTAATTTAAAAATATCTTATGAGTAAATATACATTTAAAACATTTAGGAAAGTGAATCTATGAGAAGACATTCATTTACGTATAGTTCTGAAAAACGTGCATATATGTGTGTGTGTGTGTGTGTGTGTGTGTGTGTGTGTATAGATGGGTCATGGGACCAGGGGTTACACTTAATCCAGTACTGATACAAGCTTCTGACCCTAGTAATATGCCTGATAAAGCAAACTTTCCTGGACATACCTGTCAGCACGGAGATCTTTATATGCGGTGCATACTGCCAAGTCCTAGTTCACTTCAGCATTAGGAGCAGAGGTGATACTGACCAACAGGAAAGTAGTTATGGGTAAATGGTTATTGAGCATGAGTCACTTTTTATTAGCCTGATATGTATTTAACAAGGTGGTGGACCACATAGGGGAATATATGTTCCATGGTATACAGGGTGAAGCCTTGACTATGACCTGGATGACTCAGGTTTGACTATTTGCTTATCCTACTCAGAGGCAGGGAAGGGATGGGGTACTACAGGGTGCATCTTGACTAAATTGTGGTAGAAACTGGGAGCTGCAGTGGTGAAGTCTATAACACAGTACCATATAGCATATACCATAGGAGGAATCTTACAATGAATGCAGTGGTAACTCTCATGCAATGCCCAATTGCCCTATTGCATGCCCACACATAATACATCATCTGATACTTCAAGGGGTAAGTTAAGGCTAGTAAAGTCCATCTACTTACCTTCAGCTTTACTGATCAGCTGTATAATGGCTGGTGTACACCTGTCACTGTCCTCTGTTACTATCTAAAACCATACTGCAATGGGAGAGGTCTCTCACCTAGGAGATAAAAACACTAGAACATTCAGGGTTATGTTCCAGTAAAGATGAAGAGAGAGGAGGAGGAAATGAAAGGGAGGTAGAGAGATGTACAAATGACAGAAGACATAACAAGCTCGCTGAATGGAGTAACAGTTTTTAGAAAAGTGGACATAAGATGAGGTTATCATCAGGTTGAGATAAGTTGCAACACAGGAGCATCAACAAAGGTCAGTGTGATACAAGTGATGCGAGGTGTTAGGAATGCAAAGATGTAACTTAATGATATAATCATTTTTAGAAAAAGTGAAAGTGAAGATAAAATGGGCTGACAAAAATTAAGGTTAATTATGAATTTGATAAAGGCATACTTGAAGTTTAGGGGTTCATATTGTCAGACAAAGCAAATGTCATGTGACCTTGAAAAGTTAAAGTCATATATGACATGTAACCATCTACCAGTTCAACAGAGGTAGAAAAAGGCATTGGGGCATCTAAGCACAGCTCAGTATTTGTAAAAGATCCAAGTACCATTGCTGCCAACTAGCAGAGTTTATGAATAAATATGTAGTTGAACTGATTGGAAAACATGGGCCAGTTCAGCTCAGGGACATATCATATTTTGACATTTAGTAAAGAACAATACTAAAGATGGATGCTAAGTCAGTAGGGCTAAGAGCAGTCTTAATATAGGTAGAGAATATGAAACAAAGGATGACAGCATATGCACTCGGGTCACCACTAATTATGGATAAAATATACTCCCATACTAAAAAAATCAAGCACTACAGTTTGCATGGGCCTGTGAACCCAAACTGAGAAACACTATCAATCGTGTGGGCCTGTAAACATTCTCATTTATATATCTGTTTGGTAAAGAAATTACTCTAATCACTGACCATAAACCATTAGGCATCACAGAACGTCCATTCTAAGCCACCATTTAGAACAGAAAGATGGTCACCTAGACTACAACTGTATAACTTTAAAGAATAATGTAAAAAATACTGTGTTTGTCAAAAGTAGTCTGTAATATCCAGAGGAAAGGGTCAGAAGGCAAAGGAATATGCCAGTTTGATTCATGAGTACAAAATCCTAAGAATAAGTAGGATAGAAACAGAAAAACAAGAAAGGCACAGCACCTGCAGTTGAGAGGTATGGCACAGCAGTACAATAAGGTATATGATTATGTGTAAATAATAACTACAGTCCCAAAAATAAGGATGGGGGCAATGCCAAGATAATTAACAGATGTGAGAAGCTGCAAAAAAGTGGCCTTGAAATTCCTTTTCAAGATGACCTTGCATATCTGTGAGTAATGAATGAGAAACAATACATTCCTCATTCTTGAAACCTTTTCAGATGAATTCATACAAACTCCAAGTACAAGCAGAGATACTTTGTCTGCAAGTGGTCATATGGATGGAGACATTTAGTTTGGTAACCCACTACAGAAGACATATCAGAAAACAATTAAAAAAAGCAACTTACTGAAAGATTGGGTGTGTGTACAGAAATAAACTTAGAAGATGCTGTGAAAAGTATAAACAGCATGCTTAAAAGTTTAAAAAAAATTGCTTAAAAGTTCCACTGCACTCTGATATTAGATTGCTACATGCTCTTGAAATACTGGAAAATTGAACTTTTTGTCACCTTCACGTTGCAGTATCTAGATAAACTTAATTAGAGAAGTAAAACATGACAGAAAATTTCTCATTTCACAAGCTACATGCCTACTGTTCTATTTCAGGCTAATTGCAAGCATGTAGGGTTTGCAAAGCAATAATTTTGAGAATGAAAGAAACAAGAAATTTGTCACCACCTGTAAAAATGTCATAATGTTTAAATCATCAAATTTTACTCCAAATTTCAAGAAAAATAGAAGCATGAAAACGTTTACAATTATATACAAATTTGTACACAATATATACATGTGGTGAATACTACAAAATGAGATAATAAAATATATATCTTTCCTAAATAAACTGCTTTGACTAGGATTTATTATCTTTATTTTCAGAAATAATAATACATTCTGTTAAGTTCTACAGCAATTCCTAAGAGTATATCTAGTATTATTATATTTAAAAAGATTGACAGTATACAGGGAACTAATATTAACTTTTTCTGATTCAATGACTGAACTTACTTTGAACAGATTAACTATTAACTTTGGATATCTAGTTATAAATTGTTTAAAATAAGGAATGTTTTATATATAAGCAAAAATCCATTAAGTGAAATGCACAGGAGGTAGATATTTATACAAATTATCTTTATTAACATATGATGAGTTTTTGCTGGACTGCATCATCATTCCTCTATAATGACATTCAGATCTGGGTTTTTCAGGGAAAGTATCCAGTT
>NC_056747.1:106661634-106736634 GCF_019279795.1 Protopterus annectens
CCCTAAATATGCCATCAGAGGATTAGGCTCAAGTCGAGTGAGCCTTAGACTTGCCTGGAAGAGATTTACTATGGTGGGAGTTAACAAAAAACAGCAGCAGAGAACAATCATTGCACAACAGTTTGCTTACAAACAGACTGACCTTTCTTAGCCCCAGCATAGGAGTGAAAAAGCTGTTCAGCATTCCTAAAGGGCTTTGTTCTATCAATGTAGTACCTGACCTGTCTGTGCACATCCAAGGTAAGTAGAATCTTTTCATGTATTTTGGATCAGGACAGAACACTGGCATATTGGTGGGCTTGATTCAAGGTAAATTCAGAAACAACTTTAGATTTGAATGATGGGATTAGTGTACAAACCAACCCTGTCCTTGAGAAAAACAGATCAAGTTGGCACACCATGAGAGCTTGCAGCTTAGGGACTCGCCTTGCAGATGTTAGAGCAATGAATAACAGTCTTCCAAGCAATGAACCCTAAATCAGCCTGACAGGCAGGTTGACGATGATGTAAGATCAGTTTTTCCAAGAACAAAGCAGAGATCCCAGAGAGGAGGGTCTAGATGTGCAACAATCCTTGCATAAACGGTTCAACCACAAAAAGACAAAAAATAGAAAATCCATGGGCAGGCCAGTTCAGATGGCCACAAGATGTACTATGATAGAAGCATATGACAACATCTCCAAATAGCTCATACAAAAACTTCAAAACCAGAGGGAGCGAAACCCCACTGGACCTTTGTTGCTTGCTGGGCACCACCACAAAAACCTCTTCCACTTCTAAATGGAATACTTTCTAATTGTGGATTTTCTCGCCTACTTAAATACCTGATGTACATCCTAATATAATCACCCAGGCTGTCAGTGGCAACTGCACTATGATGGGATGTGCCACTTGTTCCCGATGCTTTGTGAGCAGATCCAGTTTGTGAGGAAACGTGCGGTAAAAATTCCATTAAAAGGGAGAAAACTCTGCCTGGGCCAAAAAGGGTGGTCACCATAATGATTTCTGGTAATTCTCTTTCAATCTTTAGAAGTACCTCAGGAATCATTAAAAAGGGGTGGAAATACATACAGGAACATTCCTGACCATGGAAATTATAAAGCGTCCGTCTTCCATGCATGGCCACAATGCCTTGAACAGAATTTTGGTTATCTGTTTTGAATGCAGGTTAACAGATCTACTTGAGGTGTTTCCCACAACTGAGTCAGGTCCTGGAAAACTTCTATGTGGAGTCTATCTCAGGGGTAGTTCCTGACTGCTCTCAAGCAAACATCAATAAATCTAACAATCTAAGGAAAAGTAACCATGTTTGGACTTAAACTCAGGTTTACCTTCCAAAGAATCCAGAGTGATTGGACTACATCACAACTAGGAAATCACCAGACTTCATCAGATTCCTAATCATTCTCTGAAACAGAAAGGTCTCCAACCAAACTAGCACTACAGCCAGGATAGGAACATAACAACAAATATTAACAGTTTTGCAGAACAGTCTTCGCCAAGACGACCATATGAGCATTATAAACCGCTATAATCCAATTATCAGCTATATGCTGAAGCTCCTTTCTTTTTCTTGCAAAACTTCACTACTATATAAAAGACCTGGGGGCAAAGTATTATGTCTGGCAAAGGGTCTCTTACCGCAGACGATTAGGTTCATGGACAAATACTAGATTAGACCCCCCCCCCCCTTTTGGCCCCAGCAGAGTTGGTTAAGTAAAAGTTAGCATAATCAGCATACTTTAACAAAACAGCCACCTCACAAAAATAAATACGGTTATCAAAATAACCATAAATTGGCATGCTGGTCTTCTCAGAGAGAGAGACAACTAACCAATTTTTGTCAAAAAATTCACTAAAATTATTAAAAAAGTGTGGAATCTATTCTTCCAAACAGGGGTGTTATCAGCCAGAAATGGAAGAAAATGGCAGAGCGTGCATCCTTTGCAGTCCAGAAGTGTTCTCAAAGGCAGCACAAAAATACTAGAGTTTATTGCCCAGGCTGTCCAGAGAAGTGTTCTCAAAGGCAGCACAGAAATACTAGAGTTTAGTGCCCAGGCTGTCCAGAGAAGTGTTCTCAAAGGCAGCACAAAAATACTAGAGTTTAGTACCCAGGCTGTCCAGAGAAGTGTTCTCAAAGGCAGCACAAAAATACTAGAGTTTAGTGCCCAGGCTGTCCAGAGAAGTGTTCTCAACGGCAGCACAAAAATACTAGAGTTTAGTGCCCAGGCTGTCTAGAGAAGTGTTCTCAACGGCAGCACAGAAATACTAGAGTTTAGTGCCGAGGCTGGCCAGAGAAGGTGTTCCCAAAGGCAGCACAAAAATACTAGAGTTTAGTGCCCAGGCTGTCTAGAGAAGTGTTCTCAAAGGCAGCACAAAAATACTAGAGTTTAGTGCCCAGGCTGTCTAGAGAAGTGTTCTCAACGGCAGCACAAAAATACTAGAGTTTAGTGCCCAGGCTGTCCAGAGAAGTGTTCCCAAAGGCAGCACAAAAATACTAGAGTTTAGTGCCCAGACTGTCCAGAGAAGTGTTCTCAAAGGCAGCACAAAAATACTAGAGTTTAGTGCCCAGACTGTCCAGAGAAGTGTTCTCAAAGGCAGCACAAAAATACTAGAGTTTAGTGCCCAGACTGTCCAGAGAAGTGTTCTCAAAGGCAGCACAAAAATACTAGAGTTTATTGCCCAGGCTGTCCAGAGAAGTGTTCTCAAAGGCAGCACAGAAATACTAGAGTTTAGTGCCCAGGCTGTCCAGAGAAGTGTTCTCAAAGGCAGCACAAAAATACTAGAGTTTAGTGCCCAGGCAGTCCAGAGAAGTGTTCTCAAAGGCAGCACAAAAATACTAGAGTTTAGTACCCAGGCTGTCCAGAGAAGTGTTCTCAAAGGCAGCACAAAAATACTAGAGTTTAGTGCCCAGGCTGTCCAGAGAAGTGTTCTCAACGGCAGCACAAAAATACTAGAGTTTAGTGCCCAGGCTGTCTAGAGAAGTGTTCTCAACGGCAGCACAAAAATACTACAGTTTAGTGCCCAGGCTGTCCAGAGAAGTGTTCCCAAAGGCAGCACAAAAATACTAGAGTTTAGTGCCCAGGCTGTCTAGAGAAGTGTTCTCAAAGGCAGCACAAAAATACTAGAGTTTAGTGCCCAGGCTGTCTAGAGAAGTGTTCTCAACGGCAGCACAAAAATACTAGAGTTTAGTGCCCAGGCTGTCCAGAGAAGTGTTCCCAAAGGCAGCACAAAAATACTAGAGTTTAGTGCCCAGACTGTCCAGAGAAGTGTTCTCAAAGGCAGCACAAAAATACTAGAGTTTAGTGCCCAGACTGTCCAGAGAAGTGTTCTCAAAGGCAGCACAAAAATACTAGAGTTTATTGCCCAGGCTGTCTAGAGAAGTGTTCTCAAAGGCAGCACAAAAATACTAGAGTTTAGTGCCCAGGCTGTCCAGAGAAGTGTTCTCAAAGGCAGCACAAAAATACTAAAGTTTAGTGCCCAGACTGTCCAGAGAAGTGTTCTCAAAGGCAGCACAAAAATACTAAAGTTTAGTGCCCAGGCTGTCCAGAGAAGTGTTCTCAAAGGCAGCACAAAAATACTAAAGTTTAGTGCCCAGGCTGCTGCTTTTCTCCACTAACAGCTCATGCCCTGGCAGTCTTGGCATATGTGCACAAGAGATAAACTTTTATTAGAAACTGTCAAACAGTTATATCTTAGGCATGATACAACCCAGTTAGCTTAGGCTACTGCAGCAGTGACACTGATGATCATATGGTAGTCATAGGAGGTTTTACAAGTTTATGTTTTACCCTCGTTTCCCTCAGACTGACAGAAATAATAAATTTGCATGCTGATCTAGGTTACCAGCACCGAGTGCCCCTATCCAAGGGGGACACAAGTGAAACTCCCCGGGTGAATTAACGATTTCCCATCCAATTGTCCAAGTTGCGCTTAAATAGGGTCACTGAGGAGCTTTGTTTAACTTGAATTAGGAGTTTGTTCCAGAGAAGTGGCAGCCTCTGGGAGACGTATTAGTCTCTCCAGGAAATCTTGTTTATGTTGGTTAGGTTAAGGTATCTAGAGCAAGTGAGTCTTGCGCCATTAGATTTGTGAATGTGCAGCATTTCCATTAAAGCAGGGTCCAATACTGCTGTGTAGGATGGGCACATGTAGCCTCCAAGTGGTCTATACAATAGAGATAGTGACAGTGCCTTCAAGTCTGTCCATGTAGATCAGGTGATGAAGGCCTTTAATTTTCTTGTTGAGAAACCTGAGGTCTCTCCAGCTGCTGCAGGTGTCTGGTGAGGTACATGCAGAAGGGAGCACTGTACCCTATTACTGGTCTGATGAGGGACGAGTACAGAGAGGTTATAACCTCCTTCGTTTTGGATGCTAGCCCCTTACTTATGAAATGGGCAACGTAGAAGGCATTCCTCACCATTGCGGACAAATGATAATAAAAGTCAAGGCTGCAAACACCCTGCATTCCCCAAGTTTCTCCCCAATGGGTTTGAACTTAGAGGGCTACTGTTGTTAATGTTGTAATGTGCTGGGGCCTTCACCATTACCGAAGGGAATGCTAATAAATTTGTGTGTGTTAAGTTTGAGTCTGGGGCTTTTGCACCAATCATTTCTCTGTGCAAGCCCTTTTTGCAGTATAGTGACATAGTTTTGGGTTTTAGTGATTGCACCCAGTTTGCAGTCATCGGCGAACTTGGTAAGCCACAGGGCATCTATTTTCAAATTAATTTCTGAGCAATAGATTCCAAATAGAAGTGGACCCAGCACAGATGCTTGTGGAACACCACTAGTAACAGGTCTGCTGGTAGAGGTGGAATCCTCTGCTTTTTTGTAGGGGTACTGATAACATATGGGTTAATCCCCAGCTGGTTAAGTTTATTGATGATGCCCGAGTGGGGGATAGTGTCAAAGGCCTAGGCTAAGTAGAGATAGGCAATATGAACTGTTCTGCCTACATCCAAGGTTTTGGTGAGATTTTCAAAGTCCACCAGGTTTAACCAGCATGATCTGCCTTTAACGCAAAAAAACTGGGTCAGGTCAAGAGTTTGAAGGTCTGCTATATCCTTGTTGATTAGGTCCATGATGATTCTTTCCATGGCCTTACAGATAAAGCTGGTGACACTTATGGGTCTATAATTTCTGGGGTCAGTTGAGGAACCTCCTTTATGCAAAAGGGTTACAGTTTTTCCATTTGGGTGGTACAAAGCCAGTACTTAAGACTGCAGCTGAAGTGAGTATCCAATGGTCCAGCCAGCTCCTGTTTTAGACCACTCAGTAAGCACCCTGGGATGTTGTCCGGTCCCATATAAGCTGTTTCTGGCATTGGAGAGGACAGTTATGGCCTGCTCATTTGAGATGCTAAATAGAGGACTGGTGATGGGTACATTTTGGTGTATGATTGGTGGGGACAGGAATAAAATTTTTCGCTGAACCTGTTTGCTAGCAGATTAGCAATTTTTGCAAGTTCCGTATGAGTAGTACCATCCAATACTAGTTCGGCACAAATCTGAGCCTTCCCTTTAAAATTTCAGATGTAGTTATAACATGCCTTGTGATTATCCTTAGCCCAGGATGATGATTTGGTTTGTAGTTCGCTTTGAAGGACTTAACAAGATGTCTAATTTGCTTATTCAAGCTGTGGCGGGTACATCTTTCCTCTGCAGAGACCTCTCTTTATACTTAGTCAACAATTTCTTTCTCTAGTTGCATAACCTCTTTATGCTGATGTCCACCAGGGTGGTTGGTTTTTTCGTGAGGATCCTGATTTAATCTGTTCAGGTATGGCTGAGTCTATACACTTGGACAGGTGTTTACACAAGGCATTAGTGTACTCCTCAGTATGGGGGAGACTGTTGCCTGCGGCGAGCGGGGGTTTGAAGTATTTATGCCATCACGTAGGAGGCTATTGTTTGCTTTGGAGAAATTTTGTTTTAACCTTTTTGCTTGAGGGGTGTGGGGGGGGGTGTGACTTAATTCAAATGAAACAGATTTGTGATCTGACCTTACCAGGTTGGCCCCACACATGGGGTGGTGCAGCAATCTCCCATGTTGGTGAGCACTAGGTCAAGTCCCTTGTGGGGGTGCTGACTATGTTTCACAGTATTTGTGCTTACAAAGTCCAGGACCCTTAGGATGAGCAAGTTAGTGCTCATACATATTGCCTAGTCGACAGAGGGACAGTTGAAGTCGCCCATGACTAGGGTGTTTAGCGGTGTTGTGAGTGACTCAAGTAGGTCCAGGTAGGCAATGTGGTCGTGGTTTACCTGGTTCATGGTGGGGGACCTACAGCTAACAATGATTTGGAGGGGGAGGCCCTTTCCTACAATTAGCTGGACTTAGAGCAGCTCTAGGACATCGCACTGCTGAACTGGTCGAGCTATATTAGTCTTTGATGAAGATGGATACATCTCCCCCTTTGGTTCTTTCATGTTCACTTTGCAGTTTTGAATGTGTGGAAAGCATTGCAGCCTTTTATGGCCAGCGTATTCTCTGTGGCCTTGAACCAGGTCTCCGATACTGCACAGACATCTGTATCTTCCATGGTAAGGAGTACTTCCAGTGAGTGCAATTTCTGATTTGGACTCCTAGCATTAAGCAGCATAACCTTGAGTTTGTCTCTAGAAGATGTTTTTACATTGGGAGTTTTGTTCTTATGACATTGCCTAAAAAAGGCACTATAGTGGAGGCAAGTACCTTAGCCAGACACTGAAAGCGAAGATGTGACAGGTGAAGACCATCCCTAGCAAAAGCAGCATGGTCTTGCGACCATGTCATCCCAGGCTGACAGATACTAGATCCTCCTAGACTGACACCAGAAGCTAAGCCAATTGCTAAAATCAATCATTGTTTGTAGTGAGCCATCATCCTGGTGAAGGTAGAATGTTTACGGCTAGGGACATACCTGCCTGGGACACAATCAGCTAACTCAGTCATGTCTCTCTTCATAGTCCAGTGAGGTAGTTGCTGCTTCAAGCAGAGACAAGCTCTACCTCCATCACAAACACGATTGTGTAACTAACAGAGGAGGAGAGTTTTGAACTCTTCAAATTGTCCCAGTGCACTGAAAGTCCAACAGTAACTTAGGCTAAACTTTTGAAATTACTGTTACTACCAAAGATGTTATCTGGCAACTAATAAAACTGCAAAAAAGCATAGATATCTACTGGATATTTGAACTAAAACCAAAAATTCAAGGAAGAGTAAGAAATGCAACTTCCAGGTAAGCATACTAAACATCCACCAGCTTTCACCTGTCTAGTAGCAATCAAACATATTGATATAGTGTTTTAAGAACTCGTCTTTTGCTAGCATAACTAAAATAAAGCAGAATTACTAATACAACGACCAATTTATATATTTTATCATAATTCTCAGGAAGGGGCATAAAATCGCTAGAAAAGACCTCACCTGCTGCTAGATTAACTCCTCTAAGGACAAATTTTATCTGCATTATGAATTGTTGCATAACATGCCTTACCCTTCCTATCAGTTTTCTAAATCAACTGGCAAATGCATTACTGCCGCCGATGTAATTGCACGGTATCGTTCCTGTCCTGCTGTGTCCCAGATCTGAGCTTTTATTGTTTTTCCATCCACCTGAATACTCCTGGTAGCAAATTCCACACCTATTGTACTCTTACTTTCCAAATTAAACTCATTCCGTGTGAACCGTGACAGGAGGTTACTTTTCCCAACACCAGAGTCACCAATCAAAACGACTGCAAAAGAATTTAAAAACATTAAATGCGTGTCTACTTAAGCAACAGTCAATGCATCACATAACACATACTTTCTACCTTACGCATGCCCAAATGCATATTATGTCAACGTTAAACATCAGTGCTAGCAAACATTATAATACTTTTTATACACCTAATGTGGTACTACAATGTGTGATATGCATACAATTGTCCTACTTAAACTAGTATGGCAGGTAACCTATCCTACAGGTTTGACTAGCTGCAAGATTTTAATTCTTGCATTTACTGTTGACTGGTCATAAACATTTGCATGTGCCTCACTACAAAGTATTTCTTACTTTGTCACTTTCCAGATCAGCTGCTAAATAAAAAATATCCTGCTATAAAACAATAAACATTAAGGCAGAAGTAGGAAACAGAGTCACCAGAAGCCAGCACAGATGTCAGAGAAGACTACAGTGAAGACAAGAAATTTCTAATAAAAATAAATGAAAAAAATCTACTTCGGTAAAGTACAATGTTTGCAGGTAGTTGGGCTCATTTGCCCCCAAACCACCTGCTTCTATATATACCACCTCCATGGTCATTACACCTCAGGGGTCAGGTGAAAATATAAATGAAAAATATTCATTTTGAAATCATGAGAATTTGAAACTCCCGTCTTGACAAAATTACACCTGGGAGCCATAAGCTAAGTAACAAAAAAAAAAAAAAAAAAAAAAAAAAAAAAAGTTTCTGCCTAAAAGATCTACAGACTGTGGCAAGCCAAGGCAGAAAAAGAAAAAACAAAATAAAACTCTGCCAAAACTCACAGCTACAGTGGCGCTTCCCATGAAGTAAGATCTACTACAGTCGCAGTCCTTTGCACACTAAACATTTCAGAAAAAAGGACTTATCGGGAGTGGGGAAGCAAATCTAAATGAAACTACTGAAGCAGTACTTCCCCATACTTGCTCGTAAAGAACTCCAACTTAGTGGAACACTTCACAGGTTGGTACAAGGCAACAGGCCAGTTAAAGTCTTTTGAAGCCACTGAAATCCCACTGATAAACCAAACTAGTTACCCTCCTTGACAAGGGGCTAGGCCTGGAGCAATTTTGTGGTTTCCCATACATTAGTCTAAAATTAGATCCAATGACAGTGAATGGCATGTTTTGCTTTACAGAAAGCAAGAGTTTGCTCCAGGGACGGGAAATTCTTTGAAATTGTTCTGGCAAATTAGCTCTAATTATGCTGCAATACAGATTTAGGTCCCTTGACCTTGGATCCACGTTACTCAACAGTTCTGCGGATATGTAGTAGATCAAGCAAAACTAAGTCACCAACAGCTTTGTAGGCCAGGCACAAATCACCCCTGTAAAAAGTCCACTCAAGACAGATGATGGACAAGGCTTTTACATGCTCTGTTCAAGTTTGGGAACACGTACCACTTTTTTTTTTTAAATGAAGAAACACTGATTTTTCAAGTTCGGGTGTTTGGACAGTAGTTACTGAAGGATCCACTGTATTCCAAGGATGGATGACTACAAGAGAATGACCACTTCTTTTGACAGAGTATATGCTCACAGCAATCAGCTGTGCAAGGTGGAAGACTTTGCTACAATGATGTACGGTAATCAAGGAGAGTTCATTATCCATAACAATGAGTAGGTCTCTAATAACAGGGCGTGTGTTTTGGGGGGGGGGGGTTATGTGGTTGACATGCAAGTCGGTGAGCCAGCTGGCTACCCACGGCATGAGTTCCTGTTTCCCAATCAATACAACACTACATTTTCTGGTGTTCTGGACAGTGATCCTGCCACTACAAATTTGTTTCAGGTAATCCTCTTGAAAAGTATCATTTCAGAGAAATAAGCATAATAAAATAAGAATTAAGCATACTAGTGCTAGTATTCAAGAACAAAGGGGACGCACACAACTGTGGGCAGTACAGAGGTATCAAACTCTTGTCACATTGCACGAAAGTTCTGAACAGGGTGATTACGCAGAGTGGCAGAAAGCAAGATGGGACATGAGCAGTTCGGATTCCCATCAGGATGCAGCACAACTGACCCAATGTTTGCAGCAAGACAGACAGTTGAAAAGATGACAGAGATAAGGAAGAAGAGTCCAACTGGGCATTCCTCGACATGGAGAAAGCATATGACAAAGTCCCAAGAAAGCTGACTTGGGCAGTACTGCGGTGGCTTGAAGTCCCAGAAACATCAGTAGAATTAGTGCAGGCTATGTACAAGGACCCAGTGACTCAAGTACGAACAGTGTTCCGTCTCACAGAAGAGTTCCCAGTGGGAGTGGGTGTGCATCAGGGTTATTCTCCAAGCCCAATGCTATTCATGCTAGTGACAGACTACATTAGCAGACAGGTCAGAGTGGATAGATTAACAAAGTTGCTGTATGCAAACGATGTGGCATTACAAGCAGATCAGCAAAGGATAGGGGAATGGAATGCAAAACGTAAGGCACATGGGATGAAACCATGTACAGATAAGAAAATGGTGATGTCAGCAAATGGGGAAATCAGAAGCTGAGAAGTAAGGTGCACAAAACAGTCATGTGATCAGTTCTACTCTATGTACAGAAACCTGGGTAGTAAAGGCAAAGCAACTGAGGAAGCTAGAGGTGATGCAGTTGAAGTGCTCGAGATAGGTGTCAGGATGCCCACTGTGGGACAAACGAAATGAGGACGTAAGAGCAGAGGCAAAAGTAGCTTCAACTGCAGAAAAAGTCAGAGACAACAAATTATGGGAGTTTGGACACACGGGCAGAAAAGCAGAAGACAATCTGGTGAAGATGTTTTGGGACAGGCAGGAAGAAGACAAGAGGAAACTAGGGCATCCAGTAAAAAGGTGGATGGACTGTGTGAGAGAAGACCTGCGACACCCTGGCATGAGTGTCGAAGAAGACAGGAAAGTGGCACTGAAGAGCAAGACAGTGACAGTTGACACGACACTCTGACCCCCAAGTAGTAAAATGGAAAAAGGGGTTTGATGATGATAATTCAGGAGAGATTAAAAAGAGTGCTCTATACTTTTAGTACTTTGCATTTTAGTCATTTGCAAACTTGTTCATTCAGGATGTCTTTAATGTCAGACTTGACAGAGAAGCAGATGTGGTCCCAAAACAGAACCCTGGGTTACACCCCTGGTAACAAGTCTCTTGGGAGGCTAGGGCCCTATTAACTCCAGACTGGTGTCAGTCGTTGAGCCAGTTGGCAATCAAATACATTAATGCTTATATAGAGATTCACCAGTTTGCCATAGATACCAGTGTGGAATATTGTGACAAAAGATTCAACTAAAAATCAAGGTAAGCTGTATGCATGGAGTTACTCTCATTTAGCATTTAGTGCTTAAATGACTCTTTCAAAGATCAGTCAAGTTTAACAGGCATGATTTAAATTTAAAAAAACAAAACTGGTTATGCTCAGTACACCCAGGTTTTATCTCCTTGCAAATTACAGTGGTAAGGTCAAAAGGTCTATGGCTGTCAGGGTTTGTGTTGAAAACTTTTTTAAAAAGGTCTGACAGAGGGTGCTTCATTAAAGACTATGAAACATCCCGCTATGCTATCTGGACCCATACAGCTGGTACTTTTGGTCTTGAAGAACATTTACTATCTGTTCAGATGTAATTACCGGGGACATAGACTGGATACTTTATACTGGGAAGTTTAGTTTAGAGGTGACAGATGACAACAGTAATGGCTGACATTATCTGCAAAGCTGTTGGCTAATCTATATCTTCAGGGTCTGAAAGGGTGATAGATACCATTACAACAGAGTGACACAGTGCTGGCTATTTCTGACACTCTTGTGCTTAACCTTTGCTGACACAGCAATTTGTACAGTTATCAAATAACTCAGAAGCATGATCAATCATTCCTAGTTAATCCCTTTGAGGCCGATTTTAACACACTAAGTTCTTAACCTGTTCTTTACAGAAATTAACCTTTTCCATTTACTGTATTTTTTTTTAGTAGAGCTCTAACAGAGAAGCTTCTTTCTAAGCTTGGTGTTGCTTGTGGAAAATTGGAACTTCAGTCTCTATGCAAAAGAAGTGGTTGGAGTCTAAAAGTTGGGTGTATGCATCACTATCAGCAAGAGGGTTATAAAGGAGTGGGGGACTACTGAACAGTATTTCAGGTCAGAGACCAATGAAACTGAATTTACTTATTTTAGTGCATTTGTTTACAGGGAAAGTCCACTGAGCCTAAGAGAGCCCATTTTCAGTGGAGGCCTGGAGAGAAAAGCTCCAACAAGAACACAGATACAGAAAAATGTTAAACATGAATGGCTACAGCAGTAGAAACAGTGTTTCACACTGAATACAGTAATGTATACAGAATACATACATAAAAGCACAAATTTAGTTGGTTACCAGATGAATTCAGAGATATATTAAGCAGTATTATTGTACCAGTATCAAGTGATGAAAAAAATAAATATGGAGGATGCATCATCAGTCACCAGTAGCAAAAAAGCCTAGGAGTTTAGTTATCATACAAGGAGAAGGAAGAGGTTAGGTTACAGAGCAGGTACATTAGCCAGGAAGAGTTGAGATAGTTTTTCAGTATTTGTTTGAAGGTAGTGGTGCTGCCTGCGTTTCTTATAGAAGGAAGTTTCTTATAAGAGTTCCATAGTTTGGCAACAGTAAAGGAGATGACCCAGCAGATAAGGTGGGCTTTTCTACTTTTAGAAGCAGATGACTTTCAGATCTTAGTTGCCTGCTGGGTTGGTATTTGCCAAGTAGAGTTGAGACAGCAGGATAGTGTTGGTGTCTGTAGGGCATACTGATTTTTTTTGGTGTGTTTTCTGATATTGTTTATGTGCAGGTCAAAGTTAAGGTTTCCATCTATAATCACGCCTAGTAATTTAGTGTGCGGGACAACTTCTATAATGGTATTGTCTTGGGCTTGTATGGTGGAGTTTTGTTTTTATCTAGGGGAGTGGTTTTCTTAGGGGGTAAAAATTACTAGTTTTTTTCGGATTTAGGTCAAGATGACCGTTAAACATCTAAGATTCAGTAGAAGTGTGGGCATTCTGGGTGATTTGCTGGAGTTCAGAGAGAATTTGCAATGCATATTATTGTAGAGTCAACAACATACTGGATTACTGGAGCATTGAGGAAGAGTGGAGTGAAATTTGTTAATAATGATGCTATAAATAAGAGAACCAAGTATGGAGCCTTGGGGTACCCCCATGGAAGTACTCAGTAAGGGAGAGTAAGACTGTTGCCATTTGGTGGATTGCTGCCTATTGGAGAGATCGCTATTGAACCATTGTAGAGTAGGAAGAAAAATGTGGAGGGTGGATGGTTTACAGAGGAGGATATTGTGGGAAATGGTATCGAAAGCTTTGGAGAAGTTGAGGAAAAGTGAAGCAATTACTTTACCAGCATCCCGTGCTCGGTTAACTGTATCAAGGAAGGATAGGAGGGTGGTAGTGGTGCTGTGTCCTGCTCTGAAACCATGCTGAGTGGGTAATGAAAGGTGGTTGCATTTTTGCAGTATTTTAGAGAGGGGTGAGAGAATTGCTATGGGTCGAAAGTTTATGGTGTCTGCGTTGGTGCCACCTTTGTGCAAGGGGAGAATTAATGCTTTTTCCAGATGTCTGGGACAAGGGATTCTTTAAATCAATCTGTTAATGAGTATGCCGATGGGATAAGCTACAGATTTTGCAGCTAGCTGCAGGAAGTGTGGGGGTAGACTGTCAGGGGCCAGAGTACAGTGTTTTCGCTTGAGTAAACGTTTTTTTTTATTGTGGTGGTGGGTATGGGGGAGAATTTTAGGTTAGAGTTGAGGGTAGGATTATTTTTTGGGATGATTTGGCCATCAGCTGTCTTGGTGGTGTTGGTGGTAACAGTAGGAAAGGTGGTGGTTAGGTTAGCTATGATGTCAGTGAAGTAGGAACTGAAACGGATGGCAAGTTTGATAGGGGGTTTGTGTGGGTCAGGAGATGGGTTGCTTTGAGAGCCTGGGTGTAATAGTTTGGTTGACTGAGGACCAGAATTTTTGGGGATTATTTTTATGTTGGCTTTGTAGGTGGAGGTAGTGGGCTTTTTTAATCACTGGTTATTAGAAAGTAGAGTTGTGTACCTACCATAAATGTAGATGTTCGAGTGTATTCACTGTTGTAGTCATTACACTTGGGTTATCCTGCTGGCAGGCTACCCGCAGTCGGCCTGAATTCCAAAGTCTTGGTCCAGCGTCGGTTGCTGTCGCCTCTTCCCTGATGTCAGTGCGCCAGGGGTATAAAAGATGCAGCCGACGCCATTTTCTTCAGTTTTTCTTGCCCCAGATGTTAGGTGACCCCCGAAGGGTAGGTTAAAAAATTATGCCAATAAAAGAGCATGCACTAAAATAAAACAATCTTCATCTACAAGCAAATACATCACACAGGTTGTATAGAATAGAGAAGTACAGATAAGTCCCAGGAAAGAAAAGGGGGGTGGTGGGTGGGTAACCTGGACTGCAACAGTGAATACACTCGAACATCTACATTTATGGTAGGTACACAACTGTACTATGTTCATCGTGTTTCACTGTTGCAGTCATTACACTTGGGTTGAATCCCAAAGCTGAGGTTGGGTGGCTGGGCCTAAATAGAATTAGGAGAGGCTATGAGGCCCTGCAGAACTGCAGTGGCGAAGCCTGCTCTGGATTTAGGGTAGAGTAAAGAGGCAAGTGGTAGTGCTTTGAAAAAGTGTGCACTGAAGTCCAAGTTGCAGCCTCCAAAATGTCCTTGGTTGGTACTCCTCTGAGGAAGGCCGATGAAGTAGCGGCTGCTCTGGTTGAGTGTGGCCTGATGCCCGTACGCACTGATTTGCCATGTTGAGAACAGCAGAAATGAAGGCAGTGGGCTATCCATTTGGAAATAGTCTGCTTTTGAAATAGCTTTTCCTTGAGATCCTGCAGCATATGCCACTAAGAGTTTCTCAGACTTTCTGAAAGCTTTAGTTTTATCCAAGTAGAAGCGCAGCTGTCTGTGTATGTCCAAAGCCCCCCCCCCCCTTATTCTGTGGGTTTGGATAAAAGGCAGGCAAGTGAATTGTTTGATTAAGAGCCACACTGGACACTACCTTAGGCATAAATGTTGGGTTTGGCCTCAGAGAAACCCTGTCCGGATGGAAAATTATGAAAGGTTCAACCGCCATTAGTGCCTGTAACTCTGAGACTCTTCTTGCTGAAGTTATTGCTAAGAGCAGAGCTGTTTTCCATAAGAATTTTATTTCAGCTGTATTGGCTGGCTCAAAAGGAGGCAGCGTGAGTTTTTCCAAGACAAAGTTGAGGTCCCATGCAGGTATTGGTGCACCTTCTTGGAGGTGTTATGTTTTTGACCCTTCTGAGGTACTGCCTAAGTAGTTGATGTGAAAACATAGGTGGGTCCGTATTGTAATGAGCTGAAATGGCAGAGGCATGGATCTTAATTGATGAAAAGGATAGGCCTTTGTCCACCATCTCAGTTAGGTATTGTAAAATCTGAGGGATATTTGGTACAAGCATGTCAATTCCTTGTGCCTTGTTCCAAGCACAGAATCTCTTCCACTTTTCTGCATATGAATTTCTGGTGCCGGGCCTCCTGGCCTCCAGAATAACATCCATAACTGCTTTGGAGAGAGGTGTGTTCTGAATGGTTACATTATCCGCCATGCAGCCAGATTTAGGGTTCCGAGTTGGCCGTGCAGTATCAGTTTGCTTTGTTGGGTCAGTAAATGAGGAATTTGAGGCAATGTCCATGCTGGGCCTTGAGACAAGCTCTTTAGGATTGGGTACCAGTGCTGGCGTGGCCAGTCTGGGGCAATCAGGATCATTTTTGGCTTCTCTTGTCTGACCTTTAGGAGTACCTTAGGGAGGAGAGGTAGTGGAGAAAAGGCATATACTGTAAGGTTTTTCCAGCTGAATGATAGAGTATCCACTTTCCATGCTAGCTTGTGAGAAGTCCTTGTGCAAAAATCTCTGTAGTTGGCAGTTGTGAGGGGAGGCAAACAGATCTATGTCTGGGCATCCCCATTTCCTTGTTATGCTGACGATTTGTGGATCTAGTTTCCACTCGGGAGGGTCCATGAGGTTTCTGCTTCATTCGTCTGCCAGAGTATTTGTGTTTCCTGGCAGGAATTGTGCTTGCAGGTGTACTTGATAAGTCAATGCTGTGTTCCACAAAATCATGGCCTGTCTGCAGAGGGGGTAGGAATGCGTGCCTCCCTGCTTGTTTATGTACCACATGACTGTAGTATTGTCCGTCTTTATCAGCAGTTGTCCTGGATGAAGCAGATCCTTGAAAGCTGTCAGGGCATTCTGGACAGCCAGCATTTCTTTTAGATTGATATGAAGATGCATTTGGCTTGTGGGCCATGTGCCCTGAATACATTTTCCTGCCATGTGGGCCCCCCAGGCATAATCTGATACATCTGTTATTGTCTGCCTGGCAGTGGGTAAAGTGAAAGGCTGTCCCTTGTTGTGGTGACAGGCCTGTGCCCACCATCGAAACTCCTGTTGCAGGCAGGGAATGAGGGTAATTAGTTTTTCCAGGCTGTGGCAATGTTGAGTCCAAACACTTTTTAGATACTATTGTAGTTTCCTCATATGCAGTCTTGCATATGGAATTAACAGAATGCAGGATGCCATGAAGCCCAAATCCTGCAAAATTTGTCTTGCAGATAACTGGGTTTTTGTTGCCTACATTTCGAAGTAAGAAGTCAGTTGCCTTTGTCGGGCATGAGATAAGCCATCTAGGAAGTTGTATTTAAGCTTGCACCCAGGAATACTACCTCTTGAGAGGGTACTAGTTTTGATTTATTTTCGTTTACTGTGTACCCTAGGCAAATTAGCAATCTTTTTACAAACGCCAGATGCTTTAGTAGAATGTCCTTGTTCTCTGCTTGAATAAGGCAGTCGTCCAAATAGGGATATACTTGAATTCCTCTTTGTCTGCAAAAAGCAATTACTGGTGCCAGGCATTTTGTGAAGATCCTGGGTACAGTAGATAAGCCAAAGGGCAGTGCACAGAATTGGTAGTGCATTGAGCCAGCTATGAATCTGAGGTATCTTCTGCAAAATTGTCCGATTGGGACATGCAGGTATACCTCTTTTAGGTCCAAGGTTACAAGCCAAACCTTCTTGCCCAGCATGGACAGAAGCTGCTGCAGAGTCAACATTTTGAATTTTGGAACGTCCAGGAAAGTGTTTAGAATAGACATGTCCAGTATTGGTCTCCAGGCTTTGTCCTTTCTGGGTACCAAGAAAAGACATGAGTAAAATCCTTGTCCCTGCTCCTGTAGTGGTACTCGCTGAATGGACCTCATGTCCATGAGGGATGAAACTTGCTTTTGTGTCTCTGCCCACTGATTGTGTGGCAGGTCTGGCATGCCTTTTGCAGGGTGTGAAAGTGGAACCTGTAACCCTGAGACACTATATTCAAGACCCATTTGTCTTGGGTGATCATGTGCCAGTTTTGCAAAAAAAAAGTGCTAGTTTTCCCCCTAAGGGAGCCTCCAAAAGTTAACTGCTTGGTACTGGTAGAGGAAAGTCATTGGGACTGTTTCCTACACGGTTGAGATTTGTCTTCTCTGCTTTTGGAGGTAGAAACACCCCATTGTTTAGGCCTGTATGAGCCTTGGGGCTGGGATCTGCCTCTAGGGCGTCTATCTGCCTCTTTGTGGCCTGACACTGGAAAGGACCAATTTTTTTTTTAAAGGCCAGATCCTGCTAAATCTGGGTGGCTGTACCTGTAAGAAATCCTTAACTGTCTGCACAGATTTCGCTTTATCCTCCATTTTCTTCAATACCTCTTCTGCCTTAACACCAAACAAAGTATCATGCTGTAATGGAGCATCTAATAATTTTGCTTTAACATGATCAGGCAGATTCGGTTCCTTTAACCAAGCATGCCTCCTAATCTCAGAACCCGTTACAGCGGCCCTACAAGAGGCCTCCAAAGAATCAAAACCACATTGCAAAGTATGTTTTCCCACTAGTTCAGCTGCATGCAATAAATCCTGCATTTCCTTGTTTTCTGGACATTCAGTCTTAATAGTGACATTAAGTATTGCTGATATTTAAGCATATGAAATGGACAATTTGAAGACCTTACAGCCAAAGTAGCAGAAGTGTAAACCCCCCCCCCCCCATCTGTCCAGTGCCCTTGGATCTCTATCAGAGGGAAAAGGGTTTTTAGCAGTGGAAGCCTTTACTCCCTTAGGACCCTGAGATATGTTTTCTGGGTCAGCAGCAGGGTTTTTGTATAAAAATTTATGGGAATCTGGGACCCTGTAGTATCTGTCTGGCTTAACAGGTGCAGGGGGTATATAGAGTCTGGAGACAGGCCGGACTCTGAAAAAAAACATCATCTACAATGTCCAGAACAGGGGGAATAGCCAGGGGCCTGTGCTGAGGAAGTAAAAGAAAATCTCTGAGCCTTTTCTTAGATTCTGAATAATCCTGGCTCTCCCAATGAAAGTGCTTCCTCATGGTATGCAGGGTTTCCCCAAAGGAGTAATCTTCAGGAGGAGAAGCCGAAGGAATAGATTCTTCAGCATCAGAATCCTCATAAGGAGGAACTGAGTATTCCTGATCAGAGAAGGAATCAGAGGAAATGGAAACCTGATCTGAAGATTCATATTCTGTTTCTTGCCTAGGCCTCTTATCAGGAGGGGGATGGGGACTCCATTCAAAGTAATAAGGTCTTCGGCCATTTTGTGCATCTGTTTTTTAGGCATGGAAGTCTGTCCTGGAGAATGCTGTACTTGTTTCTTTGTCTTTAGAGCTGCTTTAGTCTTTGGCTTTGAAGCGGTAGATGACTTTACATACAACTGTGTAGGTCTGAAAACACTCTGAGAAGCTGATGCCTGCACAGCAGCTCCGGACCCATCTGAGGGAATAGTTTCCTAGGATCCAATACCTTGAGTTTCCAGAGGCCCAGTCGGCTCCACGTGGGAGTCGGAAGTGGCCTGTGGCTCTGAGGTAGCGGGTGCCAGGGGCTGCAAAAGCACCTCACTGAGAACCGGCGAACCGACGACTAGCTTAGCGGAAGCCTCATAGTCTGTTTTGGACCTCGGATGCCTGTACTCATCTTTATCCTCGTGTTTTTGCAAACTCCGGTCGTCGGCTGTTCCGCCGGCATTGTATAATTGAATCTTCGGCCAAAGTAATGAAAGACAAAATCATGCCGACGTTTAATAGTGCGTTGGTTAAATCTAGCACAAAACCGACAACAAGCAACGTTGTGGTCAGGGCCTAGGCAAGGAATACAGTTACGAATGAGGAGGTATTTGCTTCCCACAAGAAATAAAATTGTTAACTTTTTCTGACATCGGTCTGGAGCAAAAAAAAAGTTTCCCCAACAGGGTACTTAGCTTTAATGAAGACTTCGGATCCGAAATTCGATTTCGAAAATCTCAAGAGTCGGCCGACCGGCACTTGTGAACTGCTTTTGCTTCGGGCGCTGCGCAGCAAGAGAGACAGGAGAAAATGGCATCACCTGCATTTTTTATACCCCTGGCACACTGACGTCAGGGAAGAGGCGACAGCAACCTACGCCGGACCAAGACTTTGGAATTCAGGCCGACTGCGGGTAGCCTGCCAGCAGGATAACCCAAGTGCAATGACTGCAACAGTTAAACACGATGAACATCTTTTGCCTGGTTACGGAGTTGCTTGTAATCTAGTAGAGTTGCGGGGTCTTTGTTTTTCTGCCATGATTTAAAGATTTTATCCTTTGTGGACATTATTACTTTAGTGGATTTTGAGAGCCAGCTTGCATGGTTTTATTCGCTTTTGACAGGTGAATGCTTGCCTATTTAGGATGTCTAGGAATGTTGAGTTAAAGAACTCAGCCTCATTAAGTGATAGGGATTTGAGGGGTTCCCAATTTACTTTAGCTAAGGTTTCATTAAATATGGATGGATAGAATTTAGTACAATTTCTGGTTGATTTGTATTGGTGTTCGCTTGGGATTAGGGTAGTTTTGCATAGGATACATGCTGGGTGATGGTCGCTAATGGTATTAGGTAGTATGCCTGCAGTGATGACACTGTTAGGGTGGAACACTAATATCCAGTCTATTGTGGAACCCCAACTTATTTTTGTGGGGTCTGGTGATGTCTTCAATTAGTTGGGAGAAATTGTAAAAGTTTATGTTTTTTGAGGTGGTGGTTGTGGGCAACGTCTAGCCAATTGATGTTTACATCACCTAGAATGATGGTTTCATTATCTATATTTTGGGAAGTCCAGGCAAGTATGTTTTCTAATATTGGTATGTTGTTTCCTAGTGGAATATACAGAGCAATTATGCATACATTTTTATGGTTGTTAAGCTTTAATATAGAGATTAGTACTTTAGCGGAGGAGAAGCAGGGTGTTGGTTTTGAGTAGGGAATTTATGTACATTCGTTAGGGAAGAGTACTGCTACTCTCCCTCCTCTCTTGTGGGGCCGATTGGCTCTCAAGCATGAGTAGCCTGGAGGGAGAAATTTGGTGTTTTTTTACATATGATTTCAACCAGATTTCGGCAGCTGCTATAATATTCGGGTTGTTTTGTGAAATCCACGCCTGGAGTTCATGTATTTTGTTTCTAAGGCTTTGGAGCTTTATGGTTAATAGCATGACAGATTTGATAAGATTTGCTTGGGCTGAGGGGGGGCAGACTTGGGTTGGGTTGTACATCATTGCATCAGGATATAATGCTTTGGCAAACTGTGTGGGTTATACTTTCTCCAAAAAGTTTGCAGTCAAAGGAAGTAATGTACATATTTGTAGAGCTGTAGGTGTGTCACTTTTATACAGTAGTTAAAAACCACTAGAAAGATGGTGCTTGTGTTGGACAGGAAGTCTGGTTTATGGTTTTATGATTTTCAGGAGTAATGGATGGGGTTCTGAAGCTGGCCAGGATATGGTAGGTGGTCTTTTTCTACCGATACTAATATCTGAAGATGTTTGATGTCACTGTTTTGGTCACTTAATCTACAGTTTCAGACAGACAGAAATATGCTACCATCATTATTTGAAGGCCTAAACTAGTGGTATGCAGAGAAACAAGGTAAGGAGAGCACACTGTCACTGTTCTGGAACCCTGTTCCAGTAGCAACACAAATACGCATAACTTCCAAAGTTAAGAAAGTCTCAAGGGAGGGCAATTTCTCAAGGCTCATAACAATGAGAAGTGCTACACTATATTTGTCACACTGGTAGCCTAAGTAAATCAACATTGCCTAAAAGGGCCATTAAGGGGTAAAAAAAAACATCTTAGCCGGTAGGTAAAAGCCTTGATATAACAGGTACAGCCATCCTGGGCTAGACAGGTAGGAATGTCTTCCCATCTTCCTTCAGACTTGCACATACTGAGCCACCTCAAAAATGACAACAGTGACTAATAATTGGATAGGTCAACCATCTTTTGCTTACAATGTGACATTACTCATGGTAAACACTCAACACTACTTTTTATCAGACTTCCAAGATGGCTAAACACTGAACAGCAGCTAATTTCAGCTCTCCAGTGTGAAAAAATAAACAGAGAAATAAGAGCTAATAGTTTTGCCAGCTTGAGTAGCTCAGTTACTGGCTAGTAACTGCACTGTCTGGATGCCATAAGAAATTTGGAGAACTTGAAAGAAAACCTGAAAGAAAAACAACTAGAAATGGAGAGAAAATATTGACTGGAAGGAATCCTGCACCTCTTCAGCGAAAAGCAGTTCAAACTTCAGCTCTGATGCAACAAATTGTTTCCAGTAATTTTACAGATAAAAATAAATCAAGTGTACTCAGAGGTGATAAAAATGAATAACACGCAGAGTACATCAACTCAAAACAACAAAAGGCTGGAAAAGAGAAACTATCTAGCTATTTCGATAAACTGCTAAAACGGCAAAAATCAGAGGTTGGAATGAAGAAAAGACTGGGCAAGTATGACACAGAAGAGCTATTTAAAAATGGTAAAGTTCGAAGACAAAGTGAGCAGAGAAAACTTTTAGTTATGTACTCACCATAACTTCAGATGTTTGGGATCCATCTCGCCTACATTCTGACTGATGGGTTCGGAGCCGATCCTCGGCTTATGCCAAAGAGCGAAGTCTCTAATTGGCTGAGCTTACTATATCCCAGGATGCACCACTACCAGTCCCCCAGATCTAGTTTGTCCGCATACATGCACACATGCACACACTGCTTATATAACATAGTCAGATGAAACAAGATAAAAACAGTAGAACTCAAAACCGTTCAATCTCTTCTGATCTCCAAGGCAGGGGGAAGGAGGGTGGGTATTAGGAATGAGATGGATCCCAAACATCTGAAGTTATGGTGAGTACATAACTAAAAGATGTTATGTGATCTATCTGGACAGCGTCCTAGCACCTGAATCCTGGGTGGCTCACTGGAAAACACTCCTGAGTACCGTGGAACCAAATGATGCTCGCCCTTTAGATGCTACATCCAATTTATAGTGGGAAATAAAAGTGTGCGGGTTGGACCAAGTAGCCGCAGCACAAATCTCAGAAATAGCGAGCTTGGAATGAAAAGCAATAGAAGTAGCCATAGCTCTGGTAGAGTGAGCTTTGATAGCTGTTGTAAGTTGCTTATTTGAAGAGGAATAAGCCTGAGTTATACAATCTCTAATCCATTTGGAGATAGTAGCTTTAGTGATGGTTTTACCCAATTTATTGTCTGAAAAGGACACAAACAACTGGTCTGATTTTAAATTGCTGAGTCCTGTCTAGATAGAAGCGCAATTGCCTGTGAACATCCAATTTATGGAGGGTGTACCTGGTAAATTGTTGGAGACAGAGATTAGAACAAACCTTTGGGACAAAAGATGGGTTAGGCCTAAGTCATACTCTATCCTTGTGAAAACGGAGGTTTGATAGATAGGGCTTGAAGCTCTGAAACTCTTCTTGCAGAGGTAATTGCAACTAAGAAGGCAGTTTTCCAAGACAGATATTTCAACTCACATGTAGCCGGAAGATGTTAAGGCAAGTACCAAATCAAGATCCAGGATGAAAAACTGGGGTCTTAACAGCCCAGCACCTTTAATGAAAGTTTTGCATAATCTGCTGCTCATCAACGGTGGATCCATGGATTCGTGAAATTTAGAAATAGCTGCTAGTTGGACTTTAATGGTAGAGACTGAAGATCCTTGATTAAACAAGGATGTTAAAAATTTCAAAACCTCTGGAATAGGGCAGTGATAGGGTCTAAGCCCTGAGTTGAGCCAGATAGCAAACCTCTTCCACTTACTGAGGTACAATTTCTTAGTGGTGGGTTTGTGGGCGAAGATAAAATGTGAATAACTGCTATGATTTCTGACTAATGGAGGAGCCAAGCTGTCAATTTCAAAGTGTGAAGGGACTGGTGTTGTCGTCCCGACTGATGAATCAGCAGATCCGGAGTTAGATCCAAAACCAAGGATAGCATGTTTCTTCAGGTAGGAAACCATACCCGAGGCCAGTGCGGAGCAATTAGTATCATTGTGGATCCCAATCGAGAAGCTTTTGGATGACTTTGGGAGAAGTGGAACCGGAGGAAAGGCATAAAGTAGTCCTGTTGGCCAAGGTTGGACTAGAGCATCCATAGCTGCCTCCCTGGCGTGGAGTCAAGGAGAAGAACCTTTGTGGTGTTGCAAATAGGTGCAGCAGGTTCCCATCTTCTGAAAACCTGAGCTGCTATTGTCTCGTTCAGGGACCACTCGTGTGGAGAGAGAATCGTCCTGCTTAATCTGTCTGCCAATATATTGGTTTTCCCTGGACTGTGGGTCGCTACCAAGAAGCGGTTGGTAGCTACAGCCACACCCTCATGGCCTCTCTGCAAAGGTAAGATCTGGTCCCTCCTTGTTTGTTTAGATACCAGACCACCGACATGTTGTCTGTGTGGATAGCGATAATGCCTTGAGGGAGAAACTTGTGGAGGCCTGTAGGGACAGAAGTACAGCCCTCATTTCCAATACATTGATATGGAGAAAGGTTTCGTCTGTAAGCCAAGAACCCTGAACTAACCTGCCCAGACAATGCCCCCACCCGTCTGGGAGGCATCCGTCGTCAGGGTGGCCACCGGAGGGATAACAAAGGTCTTCCCTGATTCAGATTGGACGGCTGAAGCCACCAGCGGAGGTCCAATCATAATGGGGTGATTGAGGGATTCTGAAAGGACCACTGAGTCGATAACAGCCACTGAAGAATCCTCATGTGCAATCTTGCCAGTGGAACTAGGAGAACCGAACCTAAAAGTTGCAGGACCATCCTGGCTGGGGCTTTGGATCTTGAAAGCAGGGCTTGAACTTGACCTTGTAAAGTCTGAATCGCATCAATTTTGAGTCTATCTCTGCTCCTATGAACCTTGAGAGGGCAGCAAGACAGACTTTGACCAATTGAATGTAATTCCCAGGGTAGTACCTAGGGAGATGGTGGCTTTGAGGTTGTCCATTAGTAGATGTCTGGTGGTGGCAGTCAGGAGCCAGTCGTCCAGATAGGGAAACACTTGGAATCCAAGACTCCTCAGGTGAGCAGTCACTACTGCCAAACACTTGGTGAACACCCTGGGGGCTGTGGTGAGACGGGCAGTGCACAAAATGGAAATGACTGTCTCCCAGGCTGTGATGTATCGGTATGTGATAATAGGCGTCCTTGAGATCTATGGAGCACATCCAAACATCCTTCTCCAACAATGGGAGAATGGATTGTAAAGTGACCATTGAATTTGGATTTCATGACGGATTGGTTTAGTTTGCTGAGATCAATATTGGTCTCAGGTCCCCTGTCTTTTGGCACTAAAAAGAACCTTGAGTAATTTCGGATCCGATCTGGTCTGTGGGGACCAGTTGGATGACTCCTTTTCTAGCAGCTTCTGCAATTTCCTTTGACTGGGTGGTGGGTCCGGGATTTTTGGACGGTGGGGTGAGTGTGTGAAGGGAATGGTGTAACCTCCCACCCATCTGTCCTGAGTGATGGACTCCCAGGCTTTTAGGTGCTTGGCAAAGCGGCACCCGACTGGCTCGGGGCAATCCCTCATGAAGTGTGGGAGGCTGAAGAGCCACGAAAGGACTCGCGGTCTCCAGGGCCCTCGCGTCTCCCAGAAAAATTTCCCGTCCTCTGCCTCTGGAAGGGAATCTTCCTGCTGTTGAGGAAAAACTTACGTGATTTAGCGGAACCACATCTTCCCTCCTCCTTTAGCCTTGGGATAAGGCCGAAGGGAGTGGAATAACGTGCACCTACGGCAGATAAAGTTTTCCCTCTTGCTGTAAGAGTGTCTTTAACCTTAGGTCCGAACAAAGAGGACCCATCAAAGAAGGAAGACTTGAAGGCCTCCGCCAAAATGACAAGCCAGGCTTGTCTCCGTAGAGCCACGCCTGTGCCCCGCCCCTTGACGCATATGAAATGAGCCTCATGGACGAGTTAGCAATCGAGGTAAGGATAGCCAACTGAGAGCTAACCGACTGGGCTAGCTGCTCAGGTAGGTTACCGAGAGGGAATCTGACAGCTCCTTGACCAGATCCCTCTGTAGCCTGGTAAAATGTGCCAAATAATTCAGGGACCTTAGTGTAAAGGCCGCTGAAGTCAGGGTCCATGCTCCTAGACTCCTTATTAGGAGGATGGACGGACGTTGAAGCCTCTGCCACGTCCTGTTGTGTAGCAGATGCCACCACCATGGCATCTACAGCCGAACTCCTTCTCGGGTGGGGCAGACAAAAATTTGTTAGGCGAAGGCACTGGTTCCACAGTATCTGGATGTTCCCACGCCCTCCGACAAACCAAATCCAGGAGGCGGAGACACCCAGGAGGCGGAGGACTGAGCCCCAAAGGCCTTGAGAAGCACTGACTCATCAGCAGGGGTTTGGATATCCAGCCGCCTCGTTGTTTGAGGATCTCTAGTATGTCTGCGATTGAGTCATCATCCGTGGATGACTTCGGGTACCCCTCCGCTTCATCAAGATCAGTGTCCGATGTAAGAGACTCGGGAGTCCACGTGCTTCCTCTTGCACGATCTCTTCCTTGGGGCTCCTCTGAAGACGAACCTCAGGGAGAGGAGAGGGGAACCCCCACCAGTAACCAGGCCCCCGCAGGCCCAGGGCAGGAAGGACCGAGGACAGCTGAAAAGACCCACCCCCCACGCCAGCGGAAGGTGCGGAGAGATGGATGCCCGAAGAAGACAGCAAGGCACTCCTCATAGCTCTGAAAGCCGGACCCCAGAATCCTGGGAGTGTCCGCCATGACAGCAGCCGGAAGTCAACCGACAACATAGGTCTAAGATCTCCACGCACCTGCTCTCGGAGGAGGAATGGTAATGACATGGGCATGGGCTATCGGCTCGAAGCCAACTGGGAAACAAATTTTGAAAGACTGGGGACTGGAACAGTCTTTGGAGCACCCTGTCTATGTCGAATCTGACATCCTCGATGACCTAGAGGATACTGAACGGGTTCGAGATGGCCTCTCCAACAGCCCCAAGGGCTAGGGGACAAACTAGTTTCCATCGGTGCGAGGACCAGTGGAGCCGATGAAGGTGAGCCAGAGGAGTCGAGACTGGTGGCACCTGCCTATGTCTTTTGGCGGTCGGATCCGACGGACTGGTCGAGCAGACGCCCAGCAGGAGAAGGAGAGGATGCTAAAGCTTCTTCAAAGAGGGTTTTATAAGGCCTTTTAATATAAGCTTATTTTTCCTCTCTTGAGGACGCTGCAGGACTCCTGCAAATGTTTGGTGCCCAAACAATATACACACAGAGAGTGGTCATCCGTGATAGACATCTTAAAGCTACATTTAGTGCACTTGAAGCCTGAAGGCCTAGGTGCTTGAGACATTATAAGCAAAAATAAGTACTTTCTCACAGACAAACTTATTTTTAGTCAAGATTCTTGCCGCTCACAACAAAACCAAATTGAACAACAGTAAACAACATTATAAGGAAAAGGAATAAAGAAACCCTAAGGTTGTTTTAAAGAATTAACCAGTAGGAAAGGCCCTATAGACCGAGGGAGCCTGTAACCAGAACAAGTATCAATCACACACAAATTTTCCACAGAAAATTGTCAAACACACACAACACAAACAGTAGCCGTTAAAACAGCTTGACAGAAAGTTAGTGAAAAACCACTACTTAGCTCGCATCAGATAGGATCACATAACATCTTGAGATTTTCTGCTGTGCCAGAGAAACTGGAAGGAACAGACTGCATTCGTTTTATGAAAGCACAAATAAGCAACTGGATTCCATCATCAACAAGTGCCTCAGTGCAAGACCAGTCAGCTGGATCCTCACATTTCCTCTTGGCCATCTATGGTACATATTCAGCTAATGCTCTAGGAGCAGAAGTGCTTCTAAACTACTCCTTCATCCATCCCCAACTCATTCTTCACTAGGCCAGCTAAAAAGTCAGTATGTATTTCGTCACAACACTATAAACTAAAAGGAATACATTTCAGAGTTAAATCACTCAGTTTGTCTTTGTTAAATGCCTAGCTGGGCATCTGTCTTTGTTAAATGCCTAGCTGGGCATCTGTCTTTGTTAAATGCCTAGCTGGGCATTTGTCTTTGTTAAATGCCTAGCTGGGCATCTGTCTGTTGTAAAACTTCAGTGGTTGTTACTGGGCTTTGCATCAGTAATTCAGATTCTAAATGCAACAAATTAAAATCTCAATTTTACAGAGAAGCAAGTCTTTCTAGATGTGCAGCCATAACCCTATAATTACGTTGACAACTTTTATTCTAGAGAGTAGATAAAAACAATTTTTGAACTGAATGTTTTGTAAATGTTGTAAAACATCTATTTGTATATGCAATTACGAAATTAATTTGACCTTGGCTACAAATTTTTCTCCTCTAATTTCAGATCACCTTACAATTTTTTTTTTTTTTAAGACGGGGCACCAGAATATACATCACACTGTACAAGCAAACAATGCACAAGACAATGGCAAGGCAACAACTGTATCCCAAATGTGTAGTCACTAATCATTTGTAAAAACATAATTATTATTAACAATAGCAACAACAAAAACAGCAACAATAAAAACTACTTTTAGAAATTAGGAGCCATGTACTTAACCACAACTTGGCCTCTGTGTTGTCTATTTTTATTCTTGCTCACTGATGGATTTTGGATCCGATCCAACTCAGCCATATTTTCTAGACTTTGGATCCTAGTCTTGAGCTCCTCCTTCTTCCCCCATAATGCACTACATTCTAACTTCTCAGATCAAGTTTGCTGCCTACGTCTATTATAGAGACAGGACAGACAAAGTAAGAATTACAACACAAATCTGGAATAACAATTTTTTGTAACATCCAATATCCTTCCAAAAAGATAAGGCTGAGGGATAGCTGGGAGGAAGAATGAAAATGGATAACACAGATTCAAGTTATGGCAAGTACATAACTCCTAAACCTGATGTTATCCTTTTCATTCTTCCTCACTGAGGGTTAGAGTCCTTAGCTATGCAATTCTTTGGAGGCTGTCAAAGGATATGCCAGAGCACAAGGAAGGTCTGTTTCTGGAGACAATGCCCAGTTTCTAAAGCGTCACCAGGGTATAATTTGTAAAACAAGCAACTGTATTAGAGATATCATCAAAAGAAACTCTAGTAGAAAGGCTGGTGAATTAGTCAGAGATTGGGTAGAATGGCTCTAGGATGATAAGGCAATTCCAAAACTGTTTTGGGAATAAATCAGCAAAAATACTGTCAGCAATCTATTTGGCCAGGATAATATATAGGACTGCTTAACCTAAGTGGGTTTGAAGGAAAAGGAGATAAACAGCTGGTCAGATTTTCTGTACTGTTTAGTTCCATGAAAAATAAACATAATTGCCTATAACAAGCAGGTGAAACATGCGTCAGCCATACTTAAAAACTGGCAAGTTTGAAAGGATAATGAGCAATGGTTTCTGTGACTACGTAATTATAAAGGAGGGACTGGTCTGGAGGGACACTATCTTATAAGCAAAAAATAAAAAGAAGCTTGGCACACAAGGCCTGAAACTCTGACAATTTGTTTTGCAGACATAATGCAAACAAGGTTTTCCATGAAAAAAAATGTTATATAATCACAATTGCTCTCCGATTCAAGGATTTCTGTGCCAGTTTCTCAATAGCCATGAGATTCAAAGGTGAAAAGGGGTCTTTCATGGGAGGTCTATGCAGCAAGATTCTTTTCAGGGCAAAAACCCAACATAATCTAGAAGTAGTCAAGGAAGGAATTTGTTTCCAGAGTGCAAAATAAAAATAGATACAGTTGTTAAATGAAGTTTTATAATGGAGAAAAAAACTTACCTTCTCTTTAAAAAGGGTTGGCAAGAAAAGGAAAATATTAGCTGAGAAATGTCCAATGTTTCAAATGGAAACCCATATGGGTAATGTTTCCCATTTGCTTCTATACGCTTCACAGTAGAACACTTCTGGGAAGCCAAGTAATGTCATGGATAGGGGAAACAAGACTGGACTACAGCACTATAACTGGAATTGGAGAAACCACGCAGTTAGCTAGACAGTATAGAGAACGAGACAGCTGATCTCCACCAGATGAGATAGGCGATCTGGGTTGAACTTCAGAAACCATGAAGGGTGTTTTAGGTGCAGATGAGGTAGAAGATCTGGACTGAGCTCCAGAAAGTCTGAAAGAAGTTTAAGGTGCAACCAGAAGAGAGAGACACAGAGAACACCTAAAGATGCCAGAAGGGGGCAGTGAGCTAGCAGAGGTTCACAGCCCCCTGGCTTATGGGGAAACCTTGGGATCAATGGTAGAAATAGGAGTAGGTATACCGGATGCCTAGGAAGCCTAGCAACATTACAAGAACTGCCCTCGTCTCTGGGGCAGTAAGTGACTTTTGGTCTCCATGGGAGAAACAGTGTGGTTGGATCATCTCTCACTTGATGTGTGCTCCAACCATAGTTGGGGAGTGTTCGTGGATACTGTAGCAAATAGAGGAGGAAAGAGAACCAGAGGAATGCTTAACAATGGAAGTTTTGTTGAAAGCAACCTAGGACTATTAGTCGCAGAGCTCAATTGCATTCCTATGAAAAATCCAGATTCTGTAAGTGACTGGTTTTCATTTTAGCTATACTTTCCATAACGTCCATGGGGTTTGAAGGGTGTACCCAAAACAAGTAAAAACCTGATATTTAGAAGCTGGTATCTGATTGGGGCAGTGAGAAGCCAACCTTTTTCATACAAGAAAAACAGCTGGAATGCTATTAGTCTCATGTGAGTAGTCACAATCACCATGAACTAGGCAAAAATTCCTAGGGGATGTGGCGACAGTAATCCAAATGGGAGTAACTGGTTCCAGTCGAGAAAGACAACTCCAGAAATACCAATTTTAGTGTGGCACTGTGCATCCTGGAGATGTATGGAGTACATTAATTCGTTCTTGCATGGATAGACTGAACAATAAAGCACACAAAACATCAACTCCTTATACTCTGATCAAGTTTAGTCAGAATTAGGACAAGTCTCAGGATGCCCCCCCCCCTTTTTTTTGTAGCAGTTTTAGAGTCTATTAAAATGTAAACTTTTTCGGTTTGACATTCCCTTCTTGATACGGGAGATAGAAGGGAAAAGAAAAAAGCAGGAGCTTATTTTATCTGGCACTGCAAGTATTGTGTACAATATTAGTACAATATCCAGATGGAAGGAAAAAAGAACTCCCGAAAGTTTCAAGAGGTGAACAGCACGTAGACAGAGGCTAGCAAAGGAGGAGTACTTAAAACTCTGGTGCCGCATATCCCTTTTGCTCCTCTGGGGACACCAGATTCCAGTGGTAGCCAAGGTCATGCGCAGTTTGTTCGCTGCAGGTGTGCACATCAGTTATTGATGCCCTGACCATGAATGGGGGCATTAGACAATGGAGTCTTAAAGAGTTACTTGAAGGAACATAGCGTCATGTAAACATATCGAAAAATTGTTTAGTCGGAGCCATTTGGCAGTAAAGCTTCCTCTGCTGAAAGGGATATATGAAGGAACGGTACATAGCAACCGGGGAAAAACAATGACGTTTCTGAACCAAGGGGTGTGGGGGTCCAGATAAGGATATACTGTTTTAAGAGCTCCGTCAGACCTGAAAAATTGCTAGTTATTTTTGATTACATGGTATGGTAGAAGAAGAATGGTGAGGATACATGTATGAAACCAGTATTAAAGAACGGAGTTTTTAGACAGTGCACGTTTTATTTTTGTACATTATTTTTGTCAGATTTTATGTAGTATGCTTCTATGTAGTATTTTTAATGAAGTATTACACGGATTATTTTTAATTATTATATGATTTTAATGACTGCTTCAATGATTCTTGAATTCTATTGGTTAGAATTTATTTAAATAACGAGTATGGCAGTGTTTTTTGATTGTCTGATGAAGTGGCATTGACAGCAGTGAAAGCTTTCAGAATAAACGTGTTTTCCTTGATGCCTTTGCTCTGCCTTGGTTTGCTTCACCATTATTTTTGTCGAATATTATTACTGTCATTGTGGTGGTGTTCACCGGTGAAACATTTATTTCTCTGGTAGGACTTGGTGCTTTTTCTTCTCTTATATATTCCAAATATTGTTCTCTCAAGCTTGGATAAAGTTGCAACAGACAGTAAACAAACCTATGCAAAACAGACTATAGTTTTTCTTTAAATAAAGCCAGACATACAAAACCATTGTATCTGAGGGATGCCTCAGACCCGAAGAAAGCTAAATCTACCCAACAGATCTGGATGCAAAGGCACATGATTCAATAACAGCCCAGCTGTCTCTAGATAAACTTTTAATGTGGGATCCTAGGCTTAGGATCCAAGAAGGCAAGTATCCGAGCATATTGGATTCGAAAGGGGGAGGGCAGGATTTCTTTTGCATTTTGTTTTTTTTTTAATTTCTCATTCGAGGAGGCAGCTGAAAAGTATATTCCTTCAGAGGACACCTCCAGTCAGTTGGATCCAGAGGCTTAGGATCCAATGTAGGTAGGAAAGATACAAAGCTTCACCATACCAAAGCTATCAGATCAGAGGAGATCAGAGGAGAACACAGGATCTGGAGGAGGTCCTAAGAATTTTTGGATCCGAGGGATTGGATGCAAACTCCTATATGGCAGTTGCGCTCCATTTTGCCCCCCCCCCTTTTTTTTTAAGGGGGGAGTTGAGCCCCTAAAGAAACTGTTATGGTGTAAAAGGATACAAAGTAAGTAGCCCCAAACTCCTTTAAATATTTTCACAAGCCAAACAGCAGAGTGTGCAAAGCCAGCACACCAAAACTTAAATCAAAGACTTCAATGGCCAGTGACTTTATTTCTAAGATAATCACTGTGATCTGCCCGAAAAACAAAAAATCTACTAGAGACAGTCCAAAAGCCAGAGGGGGGAAGGAAACAACCTGTGAAAAACTGCATAGCCCATGAAGGGCAAGACGTCCGGAAAAAGTACAGTTTTGTACCTACCATAAATATAGATGTCCGAACAGGATAGCATCTGCAGTCATAACAAATGGGTTGTCCTGTCGTCAGGCAGCCCTTCGGTCGGCCGGATTCCAAAGTCTGGGTCCGGCTTCGGCTAATGTCGCACTTCACCCGACGTCATCTCTGCTGGTCTTCGGGTATAAAGGCATCAGCCGACGCCATTTTCCTCAGTGTTTCTTGCCCCAGATGCCAGTTGCCCTCTAGGAAAGCTAAATTTTGGATAAATGCCAATGTTTCCAAAATAGTAGAAGGCAAACACAAAAATAAGCATGTATGTACATATATACAAACAAATACACCATAAGAGACTCCCCAGCTAGCTATTAGGAGGGTAAATACCTAGGAGTACCACAGAGGGGAAGGAGGGTGGGTAATCCTGACTGCAGATGCTATCCTGTTCGGACATCTACATTTATGGTAGGTACAAAACTGTACTATGTCCTTCAAGGATGCATCTGCAGTCATAACAAATGGGTACAATACCATAGCCAAACTAGGGGAGGAAGAAGAATTATGGTGTAGTTAGGATCCCTTGCAATACAGCAGTGGCAAACCCTGCTCGGGATCTAGAGTATAGAGGTAAATTATAATGCTTGGCAAATGTATGCACGGAGGTCCAAGTAGCCGCCTCAATAATGTCCTTGGTTGCCACTCCTCGTAAGAAAGCTGTGGTAGTGGCTGTAGCCCTTGTAGAATGAGGTCTTATGTTCTGTGGAACTGGTTTTCCATGGTAGGAGTAACAGAATCTTATGCAATTTCCTATCCATTTGGAGATTGTCTGTTTGGAAATTGCTTTTCCTTCCCTTCCTGTTGCATAGGCTACTAAAAGCTGGTCAGTTTTTCTGTTACTTTTGGTTCTGTCCAGGTAGTAGCGTAACTGTCTATGTACATCCAAGGTATGCAGCAGCCTTTCCCCTGTTCTGTGGATTGGGAAAGAAGGTAGGTAGGTGGATTGCCTGGTTTAAAGACACTCTGGATACCACCTTAGGCATAAATGTAGGATTAGTTCTCATGGACACTATCTTGATGGAAGATTAGGAAGGGTTGTACTGCCATTAAGGCCTGTAGTTCGAAACCCTCCTTGCTGAAGTAATTGCCAGTAGGAAAGCAGTTTTCCATGATAGGTGTTGAAGATCTGCTGTTGCTGCTGGTTCAAATGGAGGAGTGTCAATTTTTCTAGCACAAAGTTCAAGTCCCATGCTGGTAATGGTGGCTTCCTAGGAGGTTTTACATTCTTGATCCCTCTGAGGAATTGCCTGAGTAGAGGATGCGAAAAGACAGGTGGATCAAGCTGTATTCTGCGGAAATAGCTGATGCATGTATCTTGATGGAGGAATAGGACAGGCCCGTATGTAGAAGCTCTGCCAAGTACTCCAGGATGTTAGCAATATCTATGTTCGAGACATCTTTTCCTCTTTCAGTACTCCAAATGACAAACCTTTTCCATTTTCCTGCATAGTTCCTTCTTGTTGAAGGTCTGCGGGCTTCAAGGATAATGTCTTTAACCCTTTGGGATAAGTCTGGGTTAGTTGCTGTTATGTGATGTTCCAGGCAGTCAGTTGCAAGGTTTTTAGGTTTGGGTGCATGATGTTGTAGTTGTTCTGAGTTAACATCAAAGGCATCAGGGTATTGGCCACATTCTCCCCGAGACATGCTCCTCAGCAAAGGATACCAGTGTTGTCTTGGCCAATTCGGAGCTATCAGAATTATCCTTGGGCGTTCCTCTTTGATTTTCAGTAGTACCTTGTGCATCAAAGGAAGAGGTGGAAATGCATATGCTGTCAGGCCTTTCCAACTGAAGGATAGAGAGTCCACCTTCCATGCTAGTGGGTGGCATGTCCTTGTGCAGAATTTTTGAGCTGGTGATTGAGTGGGGATGCGAATAGGTCTATTTGTGGCATTCCCCACTTCTTTGTGATGGCCTTGAAGATGTCCGGGTGTAGCATCCATTCGTGAGCATCCGAGGTGGTTCTGCTTAACATGTCTGCTAGGGTGTTTTCTTTTCCGGCACAAATATTGCCTGTAACTGGATGTTGTAGCTCAGAGCCATATTCCAAAGGTCCAGAGTCATTCTGCATAGGGGTATGAATGAGTGCCTCCTGTTTGTTGATGTACCACATGACTGTGGTGTTGTCTGTCCTTATCATTAAATGGCCTTCTTTGAGGAATGGTTTGAATTTCTGGATTGCTAGTTTTACTGCCAGCATTTCTTTTGGTTTATGTGCAGGTGCAGCTGGTCTGGAGTCCACAATCCTTGTATGCACTTGTCCAACATGTGCGCCCCAGCCTAGGTCTGAGGCGTCCGTTGTGATGGTTTGGTTTGCTTGAAAGTTGTGGAAGGGCAAGCCTGGGTTTGACTGGCATGCTTGAGCCCACCATAGGAACTCTTGTTTCAGGCATGGGATTAGTGGGATTTCGGTTTCTAAGCTGTGCCTGTGTTGAGACCATAAATTCTTTAGGTACCACTGTAGTTTTCTCATATGCAGTCTGGCATGGGGGACCAGGATTATGCATGATGCCATGAAGCCCAAGGCCTGCAGTACTTTTCTTGCTGTTAGCTTGTGCTGCTTTGTTAATGCCAAGAAGTAAAGAGGGAGTTGTGCTTGTTTTTCTGCAGTTAGGAATGCCATTTGTTTTACTGTGTCCAATTCCGCACCCAAGAAAGATCTTGTCTGGGATGGTATCAGTCTTGACTTTTTTAAATTGACTGTGCATCCCAGGGCTTGTAGTAAGCAAATGACTCTTTGTAAATCTGTTGTCAGCTTGCTTTTGTTGTCCGCTTGTAACAGGCAGTCGTCCAGGTATGGATAAATTTGGATTCCCTGTAGCCTGCAATGAGCGATTACTGATGCCAGGCATTTTGTGAATACTCTGGGCAGTAGATAAGCCAAAGGGCAATGCTGAGAATTGATAATGCTCTGATCCTGCAAGAAATCTGAGGTATCTTCTGCAATTTGGTCGTATGGGGACGTGCAGGTATGCCTCCTTGAGATCTAGAGTTACCATCCAACACTCCTTGCCCAGCATGGGAAGAAGTTGCTGTAGGGTCAGCATTTTGAATTTTGGTACAATGATGTATGTGTTTAAGGTGGACAGGTCGAGAATAGGTCTCCAACTTTTCTCTTTTCTTGGTACTAGGAAGAGTCTGGAGTAGAATCCTTTGCCCTGTTGTGTTATTGGTACTCTTTCCACAGCTCTCATCTTTGTTAATTGAGCTATCTGCTTTAGAGCTCCTGTTTTTTGATTTGGAGGTAGGTTTGGCATTCCTCTTTTTACTGGTAAGGTGTGGAAGTGGAACCTGTAGCCTTGGTCTATGGTTTGCAAAATCCACTTGTCTTTTGTGATATAGTGCCAATTTTTCAAAAATAAGGCTAACTTTCCGCCTAAAGGTGCTGCTATTTGCTCCCTGGTAGGCGGTGTCAGAGTCAAGTCACTGTGATTGTCCTGTTGCAGTGGCAGTGGTTGTGTCTGTGCCTCTCTGGTTATTGCCTTGCCACTGGCGTCCTCTATAGGCACCTCCTCTGGATTGATTTCTGCCTCTAGAGCGTCTATTCCTGCCTCTTTGAGATTTTGAGGAGTCTGGAAAGGACCAATTTTTGGCAGGCCAGTTCCTGCTAAACCTTGGGGGCTGAACCTGTAAGAAATCCTTAACTGTTTGTACAGATTTTGCCTTCTCTTCCATTTTCTTCATTACTTGCTGAGCAGGTGTACCAAATAGACTGGCCTTATCCATAGGAGCATCTAACAGCTTTGCTTTAACATGATCCGGCAAAACCTGTTCCTTCAACCATGCATGCCTTCTTATCACTGTGCCAGTCATGGCTGATCTAAATGAAGCCTCCAGTGCATCATAGCCACATTTTAAAGAATGGTTACTAACCTGCTGAATGTTATTCACCATTTCTAAAACATATTTCTTATCTAAGGAGTCATCAGAGGACAGCTTCTTAGTTAACTGATCAAGCATAAACTCTTGGTATTGGATCATGTGAAACTGACAGTTTAAAGCTCTAGCTGAGAGAGTAGCAGAGGTGTAAACTTTTTCCCCCATCTCTCTAAGGACCTGGATTCCCTTTCAGAAGGGAGAGGGTTTTTTGCTGAGGTCGAAGCTACTGCCTTAGGCCCCTGGGATATAGTCTCAGGATCTGCAAGTGGGGCCTTGTATAGGTGGTGATGAGTGTCTGGCACCCTGTAAAATCTATCTGGTTTGGCAGGGGCAGGAGGTAAAGTATCAGTAGTAGTGCAAGCATCATTAAATGCATCATCCACAACAGGCAGAACTGGAGGTATAGCTAAGGGCCTATGTTGTGGTAAGTGTAGGAAAGTCCTAAGCCTTTTTCTTGAATCTGAGAAATCTTGTCCCTGCCATTGGAATTGTTCTCTCATGGCATGTAAGGTTTCCCCAAAGGAAAATTCCTCTGGCGGAGAGGCAGATGGGATGGATTCTTCAGCATCTGAATCTTCATATGTAGACAAAGGAGCCTCTGGCTGGTCTGTAATGTCTGAGTCATCCGCAGAATCATCAGAGGACACTGGCTCAGGGGGCTCTGCTCTGGATCTCTTTTCTGGTGGCTGAGAGGCCCTGTCTGGGTGAGATTGGGATCCCTAATTAAGGATATTAAATCCTCTGCCAGAGTAAGCATTTGTGAACTAGAAGTGGGCCTGTGTGAGGGGGGCTTAACAGGCACTGATCTAACAGTTTTGGCTGCTTTAGCCCTGGCAAAGGCCTTAATAGACATGGCTGCAGGAGGCCTAGCAGCACCACGTGCTGGGGTAGAAACATCCAAAGGGATGGTGTCTGATAAATCACTAGGAACCACAGTAGTAGGCAAAATTTCTGAGGCCGATTCAACTAAGGTAGCAGGAGCCTCAGTAGTAGTCATGGATTTGGCTGAAGATTGACCGGTATTCTCGGTTTCGGCCGAAACCGAGACACTCGCGGCTTGCTTAACCGTGGTTTCGGCCGAAACCGCGGACCGCGAGTGTCGGTCTTTTTCTTTGCGTTTTTAACAATTTGGGTAGTCGGAGGATCCGACGGCATAATGTACGCAAAATCTGAGCCGAAAAACTGTTCAGCAAACTCCGACCGACGCCTAAGCGTTCGTCGGTTGAAGGAAGCACAGGCCGAACAGGCTGCTACGTCGTGGTCTGGGCCTAAGCAAGGCAGACAGTAAGAGTGGAAATCTTTATGAGGTATTTGTTTCCCACAAGTTAAACAGTTATTGACTTTTTCTGACATCGGCTGAGGCAAGAAAGAGTCCCCAACGGGTACTTAGCTTTTAGAAGTCTTCGAAGTAGTATTCGGTAGTAGTAATCTCTGGATCTGACCGACCAGCACTTGCGAACAGCTTCTGCTTCGGGCGCCACGCGGCAAGAAAGACTGAGGAAAATGGCGTCGGCTGATGCCTTTATACCCGAAGACCAGCAGAGATGACGTCGGGTGGAGTGCAACATCAGCCGAAGCCGGACCCAGACTTTGGAATCCGGCCAACCGAAGGGCTGCCTGACGACAGGACAACCCATTTGTTATGACTGCAGATGCTACCTTGAAGGACATCGAACTTTTAACACTAATGCTTACATAGATATATATATATATATATATATATATATATATATATATATATATACATACACACACACACACACACACACACACACACACACATATATATATATATATATATATACACACACACACACACACACACACACACACACACACACACACACACACACACACACACACACACACACACACACACAATCTGTTTCTGTATTATTTTAGTGTCTCAGCTAATAGCAGATGCTCAAAATAGTGCTAAAAACACTGCTATAAAAACAAATCAAACAAACACTAAGAAAAAAATGTTTGAATGATCATTGCTGCAGTAGCCCAAGTTATATAGGTTACATCCCTAAGTATATAACAAATAGCCAGCATCCAAAGCTTCAAGACACCATCCACAGGCCCAAACTGCAAGTCACCTCAATCTGAGCAGATCAAGTTAGTTTTGTGTGCCAAGCCCTTCAGAGCTTTCATGCCAACAGAGACAGAGAAGTTAAAGCCCTAAGAAAAAAAAATACTAGGGAAGTAATATTAAATGTCCACATCCTGGCATAAAAAAGCAACACATACAAAAAAATAAGCATGCTGGAGGGAGCAGCTACTATAGCGGTGATCATCTGAATATCTACGGTTACGGGAAGTTTACTTATACAACTCATCTATGACCTACATATGGATCACTACAGCAGCAGTCTAAGATGTATGGAAAGACTTACTATATTCACAATAATATTGTTGTACTTGAGAACACTTATTTACTCTAAAATCCATACACTCGTTTGCAGTATTCAACATTAAATTTAAACTTTTAAAAGCGCCAGTAGCAGTGACTGAAGACCAAATGTCTGCCATCACATTTTCACATTTCAGCTTACTTTACAGAAAGCTGCTAAGTTTTCTGTCACTGATTGGAAAGACGCAATTTCTTCTCCCCTACTACACTTTACTAAGCTGTAAAGCATTTAGTTTCTACCAAACTAGCTTGGTAGACAACTGAAAGATTACATTTACACAGCAATTACTCCATTAATCTGTTCCATTTAATTAAGACTTTCCATAATGACACCATTTAATTAAGACTTTCCATAATGACACCAGTACATCCGTCAGGGCATACCAATTAAAAAGGGGGTGATCAATCTCTGGTTTCCGGTGTTGGAGACTAATATTAAAAGTCATATTTATTGTGAAATACAGCAAGTGAATGACTTTCCAGTAAATATGCAATCGCAAGTAAGATGATGCAATCATGAAGAAATCAAATCACCACCCAATTTCTTTTCTTCACTTTGAACATTATTTGGAAGAGGAAGAAATGAGGGACCAGGAGCCCTTGGAGAAAGAACCTAGCAAAGTTTGTCCCAGACTTGTAAATGGAATCAAGTTTAAAATGCTTTTGTGCACTAGGACCAAATTGTTGTTTGCAGAATACTTCTATAAATCAAACCCCTCCCAAAAAGCCACAGATGAAGCAAAGGCACTAGAAAAATAAGCCTCGACAATGCCTGGAACAGTTTTGTTGTGGGGAGGGTATAACAAAAGGTTGACACAGCTATTTGAAAATAAGTCTGTTTTAACAGAGGTTGTCTTTTTTCTTACCTTATCAAGAAATTTAAATCACAAGTTCTGAAAGATTTTGTTCAGTTAAGATAGTACAAGAGTTGTCTGCTAACATCCATGACACTGAGTATCTTCTCTCCCTAATTTTTAGGTTCTGGAAAAAAAGAGAGGGCTACTGACAGCTTGCCTAAAAGTAAATTCTTGACATCACTTTAGGCATAAAGGATTAGTTCTTACGGAAACAATATATTTTTGGGAAAATTAGAAGGTTTACTCCACCATGACAGCGTACAATTCGGACATTACTTTTCTTGAAGATCAGGGCAAGTAAGACTATTTTCCTTGTCAAGAACCTCAAATCAACCTGATAAATCTTGCTCCATTTGAACTGGCTTAACTTTTCTAACACAAAATTAAGAACACTAGGAGTCGCCAGTTTTCTAGAAACTTCATATGCAAACCCCCTTTCAAAAATAAGAGGTTATGTACTCACCATAACGTTCTATGTTTGTTGTCCATCTCGCCTATATTCTTGCTGGTTGGGTTTGGCGCCGCTCTCGGCTCTGACTCAGCAGAATACTAAAGCTCGAGAGCTTCCACTGGTTCGAAGCTACCTCTCTATCCCATGATGCTCTCAGCCAATCCTCAGACAAAAGGCAATCGCAGCAAGTTTGTATGTATATATATAGATATATATATATATATATATATATATATATATATATATATATATATATATATATATATATATATATATATATATATATATATATATATATATATAGATATATAAGGAACAGAGATGCCAAACCATCAAACAACTATGTACATAGTTATCCACCAGTTCCTCCAGGAATACAGGATGGGGGAAGGAGGGTGGGATGCAAGAATATAGGCGAGATGGGCAACAAACATAGAACGTCATGGTGAGTACATAACTTCTTAATGTTATGTTGTTCTATCTTGTCGTAATCTTTGCAGGTTGAGAAAGCGTCCCTAGCACCTTTATCCTAGGGTGGCTCTGGGAAAAAAAAAAAAAAAAAAAAGACTCTTCAATACAGTGGCTCCAAAGGAGGAACTGTTCCTGGAGGCCACATCTACTATGTAATGAGTGTTAAAGGTATGAGGTCTCACCCAAATTGCGACTGCACAGACAGAATCAATAGGAAGTCTAGCTTGAAAGGCAGAGGATGTTGAGACTGCCCTAGTGGAATGTCTCTTACCTTTCCTGGTAGAGGTTTACCCTGCTTACTGTAGCAGAACGAAATGCAAATCAGTAAGCCACTTAGATAAGGTTACCTTGAAAACTGGCAATCGTTTCTTTTTGTCTGAAAAGGACACAAAAAGCTGGTCGGTTTTCCTTAAATCTTTTGTCCTGTGCAGGTAAAAGTGTATTAACATCCAGCTGGTGCAATTTATATTCTGCCTCATCGCTATAGTTAGGGGAAAAAAGGCAATTCAATGGAGAGGTTCAAATTATTCTCTGAAAAGACTTTGGGAAGGAATGAGGGATTAGTTCTCAAGGAGACCCTAACATTGTGAAAAATGATACACGGAGGACGAGTAGCGAAAGCTTGCAACTCCGATACCCTTCTGGCAGAGGTTATGGCTACTAAAAAGAGAGTTTTCCACGACAAAAACTTCAAATCACAAGATGATGCAGGCTTAAAGTGTGGTAAACATTAGCAAAGTTAGCACGAAATTTAGATCCCAAGGGGCTGGGGGTTCTCTGATTGGGGGTCTGAGTAAGAAACAACCTATGAGACCCAATCGGGACTCCCATTTCTCCAGTATGGAAATTAGAAATGGCTGCCAGTTGAACCCTAATGGTAGCTGCAGCAGGTCCTTCTTCAAACAGTTCAGTAAGAAAGTCTAAAATTGCAGATATGGAAGCTGTCAAAGGCTCCATATTCTGTTTCGCAGCCCAACATGAACATCTTTTCCACTTACTGGAATATAATTTCCTCGTGGATGGTTTATGTAAGAAATGAGAATATGACTCACTCCAGGGGAAAAGGGGTACCACCTGGCTATGAGTGGAACTGGAGCAGCCATGCTGTCAACTTAAGGGTTTGGACAGATGAATGGAACTCCCCCCAAAGAATGGGTCAAGAGCTCTGGAACTGGACCCATAATCCAAGGTTCCTCCAGCAGATGGGTCCAGAAAAAGGGGAACCAAACTTGACGAGGCCAGTAAGGAGCAATGAAGATCATAGTGCTTTTCAACAGTCTGGCTTTCTGAATGACTTTGGGGATTACAGGAGAGGAGGGAAAGGCATAGAGTAATCCCAGGGGCCAATCGTGAACCAGTGCATCCCTTGGCGACTTCCCCGAAGAGGGAATGAGGGCAAAGTAGTTGCGGCATTTGGTATTCATGGACATGGCAAATAGGTTGCAGCAAGGTTGGCCCCATTTCTGGAAGATCACTTTTGGAATCTCTGGTTTCAGGGACCACTCGTGAGGCATCAGAATCTCTCTGCTGAACTTGTCCGCTATCAAGTTGGATTTTCCCGGGATGTGCATTGCTATCACAAAAAGTTGAGAAGCGATCGCCCAACTCGTTGTGCCTCCCGACATAGTGGGTAAGATTTGGTTCCTCCCTGCTTGTTTATATACCACACTACTAACATGTCTGTCTGAATTGCAACCGTTACCATGGGAAGAGAGGAGTCCTGAAATGCCTGCAATGCATAAAGCACTGCAGTCATCTCCAGAAAGTTTTATGTGCAAGTGGCTTTTGCGATCTTGCCATAGTCCTTGGACTGTCATTCCAAGATAAAGCCCCCCCCCCCACCCGATCTGGAAGCGTCCATGGTCAGTACTACATTCAGTTGAGGAAAATCAAAGGGACGGCTCTGATGCAAATGATCTGTCTGCAGCCACAAAGATGATCTTTTTTTGCATGACTCTGTGATGATAATCTGGTGTGACAGAGGAAGATCTTGCATTGACCACTGGGCAAATAGCAACCATTGTAGAACTCTCATGTGTAGACGTGCTAGCGCGACTAGGAGGATAGCTGCTGCCACGACACCCAGAACTTGTAGCACAAATCTGGCTTGAACTTTTCTCTTTGCCATCAAAATCCTGATTTGCTGGTGACGGGACTGAGTTCTGTCTGGGTTTCATGGTTTCTGAATCCAGATCTGCGCCTAAGAAGGTAATATGCTGAGACGGTGACAAGGCAGATTTTAAGTTTACTGTGATGCCTAGTCTGGCGCAAAGCGACAGTGTTTCATCCCTTGTTTGAAGTAGTAGATGCCTGGTGGTGGCGGTGAGGAGCCAGTTGTCTAGATATGGAAACACCCGGAATCCCTGACGTCTCAAGTGAGCTGTGACCACTGCCATGCATTTGAACACTCTGGGGGCTGTAGTGAGACCAAAGGGCAGGGCTCGATATTGGTAATGACTGGCTCCCAGCTGAAAGTGTCTCCTGGACTGCCTGTCCATCATTGTACGGTAGTACGCATCCTGGAGATCTGAGCATATCCAACTGTCTTTCCCGATAAATGGGAAGATTGACTTCTTCACCGATTTGTTTAGTTTGCCGAGATCTAAAATGGATCTCAAGTCCCCTGCCTTTTTTGGAACTAAAAAGAATCTTGAGTAAGTCCCGGATCCCATCTGGTCTGCAGGGACCTCTTGGATGACTTTTTAGCAATGAGATTACCTTGTGTGTTGCCTGGTCCTTTTGGCCGGGTGGGACATCCGGTAAGGCCCAATTTCTTTGGTGGGGAGGTAGAAAAAAGGTATAAAGTAACCTCTGGATATTATTGTTTGTACCCATTTGTCTTTGGAAATTTCTTGCCAGGCATTTGGGTACAGTAACAAATCGACCCCCAAATGCCGACAGAGAAAAGCAGACTGGTCTCCTTTCATGAGCGCTGGAAGGGCCTGTCACAGAACATATCTCTGTCGCCCTGGTTCTGCATACCCCCTCTGCTGCGAGGTCGACATATTCCATTATAACTTCCCCCTCTGCCCCTTGGGGAAAGAGCCACCACGTGCATCAGAAAAACCTTTTTGGGACTTGCGGAACTACATTTTTCCACCCTTTTGACCTTTGGGTAAAAAGTCTAGATGGGGAAGAAAGACTCCCACAGCAGATAAGGTTTTCCCGTCCTGCTTGCACCTGGTTAAAGTATCTTTCACCTTTGGTCCAAAAAGGGATGAACCATCAAAGGGGGCGTTGGTGAAGGAAGACCTAAAGAGTTCGGCAAAATTGCAAAGACGCATCCAGAAATGTCTCGAGGAATATTCCTGCTGCTGCAGCCCTACTCGCTCCATCCGCTGCGTAAGAAATCAGTCTCATGGAGGAGTTTGCAATGGAAGTGAGGGTGGAGAGCTGTGAAGACACTATCTGCGGACCCCAAAGCTGCTGTACCCTGAAGGGAATCTCCTAGCTTCTGTAGGAGATCCCTTTGAAGTCTCATAAAATGGGTAAGGTAATTCAGCAACTGTAGGTTAATGGCTGCTGAAGAGAAAGTACTCTTTCCATATCGGTCCATAATCCTAGACTCTCTGTTAGGAGGATGAACAGATGAAGAGGTCTCAGAGAGTTCCTTCTTGGTGGCCGCTGCCACCACCATGGCATCTACAGGGACACCCTTTGTCAAAAATTCTTTATCCGAGGGAGTGGTAATAAACTTATTGGGCCTCCTTTGAACAGGCTCCACTGTATCATGCGATGCCCAGGCCTTATGGTATATGACCCCTAGCATTTTGTCATAAGGAGGAGTCGCACAGGAGGTAAAAGGGTGAGACCAAAAAAGCCTCCAGGTATACAGAATAGCCCTCCGAAGGGTTGATGGGCTGTCAGTCACCCCTCTGCTTCAGGATTTACATGATGTCAGCAAAGGATGCATCCTCAGAGAGGGACCTTGGGGACCCTTCAGATCCATCCAAAAGTCGGTATCAAGAGGTGACACACTCAGGGGAGTCTATGTGCTTCCTCTCGCACAGCCTCTTCCAAGGGACCTCCTCGGAGGGGTACTCCGGGGAGGTTTCCGAAGAGAACTCCACCAACCGGGGCTCCCTGAAGCTCCAGGTCTCTACACCTAGGGGGAGGCGGAGGTGAAGAGAGATCACTGGCACCTGGGAGGGATGAGAGACTGGATCCGATGTCAGGGTGGTCTGAGGTGACGGTGCCTTCTCCATCAGCTCGAAAGCCTTCCCACCCCGCTCCGAAGTGGTTCTAGGTTCCAAAGCTGACGTGGGAGCTGAACTCAACCTAGCTGAGGCACCGAGAGGAAGAGAGTCAGGTCGGTTGACAGTCCAGGTTGACAGTCCACGCTGACCCCCCCCCCCCACACACCAGACTGGCAAGCATCGGCTCCCAGACCCCTCGAATTCCAATGGAGCCAAGGAGGTTAGAGCAGTCGGCAATGAAGATTCCAACAGGGCTCTTGATGCCAATGCTTCCACAACTATCAGATCAGAGCTCTCTGGCTCTGAAGACACCGAGGTGGTCGGAGGAGGAATCACAACAGGGCATGTAGGTATGGATGGCTCTGAGACCTTCGGGTCCAGAGAAGATAAAAATTTTGCCAGGGCTGGTGTTTTGAGCAATCTCTTCACCACCTGGTGCACATCCTCATTAGATAAGCTCCTGGAGGAATGGGTGGATAAGGAAGGAGATCTGCCCTGATCCACAATGGATGATCTCAAGATAGGTAAAACAGGTTCCAGTTCTGAGGAATGTCTCCTACTAGACACTTCTTCCGGCTCAGAGTACACTGTTGGAGCTGCAGAAGTAACAGTGGTGTCAGAACCGAGAGCCCTCAGTTCTGATGTCACAATCCTTTTAGGTGGCTCAGTCAATGGAGCCGAAGAAAAAAGAAAAAAAAAGAAAAAATGAAGTGGCAAAGAAGCCAGGAAGAAGGGGAGGAAAATTTGGAGCGCTGTCTTTTTTTTTAATAGAGAGAGTCACAAAAAACACACTTCAGTGGAAATGAATAATCTTTCTACAAGAACCACAAGCACAGACAGAAGATGAAATAAAAACGATTTAATAATCCAAAATACTTAGTCACAATAAACAGTAAGCGCTTTCATCCAAATCGGACTTCCTCAGACTGAATAATGTGCAACAAAAACATTGTACCCAAAATACTAACTAAAAAGCACATGAATTCCTGTTAATGATGTAACTTCCTTCTTTTGAGATAGGCAGCAAAATCAGATCTATCATTAAGGCCAGGTGGACAGCAAGCATTCAATTTAACCTGCCATAAATATTCTTTCCAACCCAACTCATCTTCTGCATCAAATCTATTAGTAACATTTGTTACTCATCCAATACAACAAATTTAAAATCTACATGACATCTTGTGTTATTTTTATAATGCTTACCAAGTGCATTTTTGTCATCTTTTGAAGGACAGCATATTTATGCTCGTATATTCGTCTACTGAGTTGTCTTGTAGTACGCCCCACATAGAAGGGATCACAGCACATGCATAATACTAAATAAACAAACTTAGATTTGCAATTATATCTTCCTTCTATTTTAATGGTATATCCACTCACTTTTAGCTCAATGATGTCTGCCATTAAAAAAATACACATGTTGCAATTAAAATATTTATACATTCCTGGATTAGTAACACTATTTTTTAAGGTAAGATGTGAATTCAATTTAGCTTCAAACATACTTTTGAAGCTTTTACCTTTCTTCTGCACAAATACCGTTTTTTCACTCATAGCCCTAGCTATCTCTACATCAGATTGTAACAGTTTTCAATTATTCATAATACTTTTAATCAATGTTGCATCTATACTGTTTTCTATCTGGATAGATGTGACATAAACCACTAGACATAGCTGTAACACTGGCAGCAACATTATGATTATTTTTGAATAATCTACGCTCTTCTATGGCTTCAACCACTAGTTTTTGTGGGTATCCTCTAACAAATTTAGCACAAAGAGACTCACTTTCTTTTATATAAAATCAGCTTCTTTATCAGTTAACAAGTCTATTCTTTTCAACTGACTTTTAATAATGTTGTTCTTAGTCTTTTTGGGGTGCAAACTATCATAATGCAAATAAGCATTATTTCGGACCTCCTTTTTATATATAGACGTACAAAGACATTCTCCTTCCTTATATTTAAATCCAAAAAATTAATACTTTGTTTGTCCATACTAGAGGCAAACTTCAAATAAGAACTTACTTCATTCAAATAAGAAAAAAAACAAGTGAATGCCATCCCCTCTCCAAATTAAACACACATCAATAAAACGTTTATAAAACAAAATATTTTTCATATACATAGTTTCATAAATATGACATCTTTCCCATCCTTGCATGAAAATGTTTGCATAGCTAGGGGCCATTGCTGCATCGCTTTTTCTAAAGAGTCCTGAAAAGCCCCTTTCACTAAACTATCAATCAACTTCCTTTCCTTTCGTGGAGCACCCTGCTGCTTCAGGCATAGTGCAGGGGTCCTGTAAATGTACCTCATCTAAATCAGTAGACACAGCTAGTATGGCCTTCGGTGATAGACATTTTCTGGGTACATCACATTTTTTAAACGCAGAAGGTCGATGCTCTTTTTCTTTAGACATTATCCAAAAGGAACCGCTACTGACAAGCGACTTGAAACAACTACTACAGTAGAACAAAAAACTATCTGAAGAAAAATAATTATTTATTTTAAACAGAAGAAAGGAGGGAAGGGAGTGGCCTAAGTCAAACAGGCCGCGAGAGCCCTCTAACCTAAACAGTGTTCTCTAGGGGTATGATAGGAAGAAAGGGAAACTTCTAGTAGAAATTCTAACAAGTAACACAGTAAAGAAGGGATAGGGAGAGCGGTCCTCCAACCTAAACGGGCCGCAAGAGCCCTCTAACTTAAGCGGCGCTCTCTAAACGAGTAGAGAATAGGGAGAAGACCTAACGCACACTCCTAACTGTTAAGTAAACAGGAGAGAAAAAATAAGGAAACCGTGAAAAAATATAAATTTAGTCTACTTAGCCAACGAGCCAGCCAGACAGCAACCTCAATGCTTGATCGGCAAACAAGATCTGGGGATTTGGCACAGAGCATCATGGGATAGGGGGTTAGGCTCGAGCCAGTGGAAGCTCTCAAGCTTCAGTATTCGGCGGAGTCGGAGCAGAGAATGGCTCTGAATCCAACCAACAAGAATTACTGCGAGATAGGACAACATAACAAACATTTTTAAAATGCAGTCTTATGTTAAGAGGGGGATCTATGGACAAACATGCTGACATGGCTGAAAAATTAAGGTTTATTGAGAAGCAAGATACATTACACAATAGTAGCTTTCACAAAGAATGTAGATGCACAGAAATGATAGCCCTAAATGGGGGCTGTTTTTTCTTGGCACCAACTAGAAAAACTTTTCCATTTACTAATATATTATTTAGTAGTGGCAGGTTTTCTTGTTCATATTCTCAGAAAAAAAAAAAAAGTACCTGAAAGCTAGTAAAATTCTATTACTCAGACAGTAGCAGTTGTTTGGGATGCTAACACTCGTTTTGTGTGAGCAAATCCAAGTCTGGGAGGAAGCTTGTGATAATTGCTCCTGGCCATTTCCAAAAGAAGGGAGATCCACTATTTCCTGGACCAGAACGGAGTCACCACAATGATCCCTGAGGAGTCCTTCGGAATCTTTACAATGATCCTAAATATCAGTGGAAAGGGTGGAAAAGCATACAGGAACATACCTGTCTAAAGAAAAAAAAAAAGAAATAATGTGCCTTCCAGGCCTTTTTGCATGGAGCCTTGGAGCAGAATTTTGTCAAATGACTGTTGCAAGAAGACAAAGACAGAGCAATTTTAGTGCTCTTCACAGTTAGATTAAGTCTTGGAAAACCCTCTGATTCAGTTTCCATTTGTGTGAGTTTATACATCACATCACTGGGGTGTTGAATGTAAAACACTTGTAGAGATCCCAGAGATCACAGATTTATTTTTAAAAGGTTTTTGCATTTATAAGAGATAAAATACGGTTGTGCAAGCTGCACTTACCCTATAACAGTAGATATTAGAATTCCACACTGCTGCAGTAGGTTTTAGGCTACATGGGTTCTAGCTTGCCTAAGGCACAACAGGCCAACTTCTAAAACCACTGTCCTGCCTCCATTCCTCTACTCTGACTGCGGACTGATGTTTTTTCCATCCTCAAGGCTGACCAGTTAAGTGGAAAAAATTCAGCACTTTTGGCAAAAAATTAAGTAGCATACTCATTCTGAACTAAAGAAATAACCTTTTCTCAACAATAACTATATAAATTATCTGGGAATAGTGGGTGGGTGTAGCTACTACAGCAATGAGGAATTCAAGCATCTACAGTTATGGGCAAGTGCAACTTAAAACAGCTATGTCATGTTCATCATTCCTGGTACTAAAGTAGCCTTTAGGCTATATGGGTTTATTAACCATGCCTATCCAACCCGGGAGGGGGAAGGATATGGATCCAGAACCTCCTAGAGAATATTCCTAGCAAAGCCAGTCTTGGAACTAGAAAAAGGAATCCAATTTGCAATGCCTTGTAAAAGTATACACAGAAGACCCTGTACCTGCCTCTAAAAAGCCTCTAGAGTCTACCCCTTTCTAATATGCCATCAAAGACAAGACCCTTGTACAGTACACCTTGACAGTGCCTGGAACTGCTTTGCCACAGTGGGTACAACAAAAGGCAAAAAGCAGAGGAAAAGCAATTGACTATAGTTTGACAGTGGTTGTCCTTTAGCCAATTAGCTTTTCTAAAAGACTCGATTCTGTCAAGATAGCACCGGAGTTGCCTATGCATACCTGGAGTACGTATGATCCTCCCTGCCTGGTTCAGAGGGTTAGGACAGAACAAAGATCGATGGTGTGATTCAAAAGAAAAAACTTTGAAACAACCTTGGGCAAGAATAATGGATTTGAATGCACTAGCATACTGTTCCAATAGCAGACCAGATATGGTTTACCCAACAAGAGAGCTTGCAACTCGCTCACCTTGCATAGAAAAAAAGAACAGATCTTCCATGTAATAACCTTAAATCTGCACGAAGTTCAGGTTTAAATGGAAATGTGGTAAACTTTTCCAGCAGAAATTTAAGATTCCAAAAAGGAGCAATCCATTTTGTGAGGTGATCTCAGGTGAAATACTTTCAGAAAACAAAGAAAAAGAAGTCCCCATGGGCAGACTTCCTGAAATGGCCTCAAGATGTACCTTGATAAAGCAGTATGAAGGCCAGACACTAGCAACTGGCAACTATTTCAGCAACAGTGATATACTCCCTTATAGTGCCCTGGTTACTGGAGAGGCACCAACTAGAAAATTCCCCACATGTCAACACAAGGATTTTCCAGCAGCAGGAGTTCTTGACTCCTTCAGTACAGGCTACAGATGCTTTAAAAAAGGAGAATCAATACCTGGAGACCCCCCTCATTCACGAGGGTCGATCCTGGTCCTGCTCAGCTTGTATGCCACTATGCTTCTGCACAGACAAAGATGCTGGGAGGGTTTCAGAATGCTAACTCCCAAGTGACTATAGGCAGCCTGCATAGAGGGGAGGGTATGAGCATGTTACAGTCCACATCACTTTTAAAATTGTGCTCTGGCCCGTCTTAAAAACTCCACAGCCTTGCATCTTTACTGTCCCCAAGGATAATCTGAAGAGTCTGTATTTACAGGGAGACTAACATTGAGAAGAAAATGGGAGACCTGCATTTCCCTGTAAATGTAGTCTCCACCATTGCAGTTACTTTTATACAAAGCCCAAGATCGGTATTTGAAAATCCAGAGGATGCAAGTGTTGGGTCCTTATGTTTTTAAGATACAAAGTACAGTTTTGTACCTACCATAAATGTAGATGTTCGAAGATCCACATTGCTGCAGTCCTAACACTTGGGTAGTCCGCTGTCCCAGTCGGCCCGAATACCAAAGTATATGGCTGACGTCGGTCAAGGCGCATTAGTCTGACGTCAGGACGTCAGGGTACAAATGCGCATGACCGACGTCATATCCTCAGTCTTTTCTTGCCCCAGATGTCAGAAGACCCTAAAAGATAAGGCTAAAACCAAAAACACCACACACTCCTGCACCAAATATATATACAATATATACAAATTTACAAGAGTATAACCTCACCCACACAATCACCCCTCAACACAGAGGGAAGGAGGTTGGACTGCAGCAATGTGGATCTTGAACATCTACATTTATGGTAGGTACAAAACTGTACTATGTTCTTCATACCACATTGCTGCAGTCCTAACACTTGGGTAGAATCCCAAAGCAGAGGTAAGGAGGCTGGCAAATCATAAGGAAGCAGGAGCTGACAACATGCCCTGCAAAATAGCCGTGGCAAAACCAGCCCTAGATTTAGAGTAGAGAGGAAGGTGGTAATGCTTAGAGAAAGTATGCACTGAACTTCAAGTAGCTGCCTCCAAAATATCCTTAGTTGCCACCCCTTAGAAATGCTGTAGAAGTGGCAGTAGCCCTAGTGGAATGAGGCCTAATCCCAGCTGGAATCTCCTTGCCATGATGGGAATAACAAAATGCAATACAAAACCCAATCCACTTAGAAATAGTTTGTTTTGACACAGGCTTGCCCTTGAACTCAAAGCAAAAGAAACAAACAACTGCTGAGACTGCCTAAAATCCTTAGTCCTGCTTAAATAATAACGCAACTGCCTGTGTACATCTAAAGTGTGCAAAATCTTTTCCCCCTTATTTTGGGGATCTGCATAAAAGGTAGGCAAATGAATAGTTTGGTTTAAAGCCACACTAGAAACCACTTTAGGCATAAAGGAAGGATTAGTACGTAAAGATACCCTATCTTTATGAAAAATCAGGAAAGGCTCAACCGCCATAAGGGCCTGCAATTCAGACACCCTTCTTGCAGATGTAATGGCTAACAAAAAGCAGTCTTCCATGACAAATATTTCAATTCAGCAGTAGCTGCAGGCTCAAAAGGTTGTAGAGTGAGTTTCTCCAACACAAAATTGAGGTCCCAAGCAGGAGTAGGAGCTCACGTGGGGTCTTATATTCTTTGCCCTCTAAGAAATTGCTTGAACAAAGGATGAGAAAACAATGGAGGGTCACAATCATAGTGAGCTGAAATTGCTGCAGCATGAATCTTAATGGAAGAGAAAGACAAACCTTTGTCCAATAACTCAGTAAGATATTGAAGAGCCACACTCAAATTTGGCTCAGAAACATCCAAATCCTTTGCTGCACACCAAAATAAAAATCTCTTCCATTTTCCTGCGTACACTTTCCTTGTACTAGGTCTTCTGGCTTCCATAATCACATTCAAAACTTGTTGAGGAAGCTGAGACCTGCTATGGTTCAAAACAGAATATGCCAAGCTGTTAGATGAAGAGAGTGAAGCTTGACATTGAGCAGATGCCCGTCCTTCTGAGACAATAGGTGTGGAATCAAAGGTAAGGGCCATGGAGGCTTCCTTACCAGACTCCTCAGCAATGGGTACCAGTGCTGCCGAGGCCAATCTGGAGCTATTAAAATCATCCTTGGCTTGTCTTGTCTGACTTTTAGAAGTACCTTTGGGAGGAGAGGCAGAGGTGGAAAGGCATACACATGAAGATTTTTCCAACTGAAAGAAAGAGCATCCACTTTCCAGGCTGTGTGATGAAACCTTTTTGTGCAAAACTTTGGCAGCTGGTGGTTCAGTGGAGAAGCGAACAGATCTATGTCTGGAGTTCCCCATGACACTGTCAATGTCTGAAATACATGAAGATCCAGTTTCCACTCGTGGGGATCCATGATTTGCCTGCTTAACACATCTGCTAAGGAGTTCTGTGCTCCTGGCAGAAACCTTGCTTGAAGATTCAGCTGCAAGCTTATCGCAGTCTCCCACAAAATCATTGCTTGCCTGCATAGAGGATAAGAATGTGTTCCCCCTTGTTTGTTGATGTACCACATGACAGTTGTGTTGTCTGTTAGAATCAACACCTGCCCTGGAAGAAGTAAATCCTTGAAAGCCAGTAATGCAAACTGGACTGCTAACATCTCCTTCATGTTGATATGTAGATGCTGCAGTCTGGCAGGCCACTTGTCTTGTATCCACTTTTCATTCAGATGAGCTCCCCAAGCTGTGTCTGAGGCATCTGTTGTTAGAATCTGACTCGCCTCTGGCCGGGTCACAGAGAGTCCCTTGTTTAGGTGACATTCCTGAGCCCACCACAAAAATTCCTTTTGAATGCAAGGTATTATTTGAATGACAGTGTCCAAATCCTGGCAGTGCTGTGTCCATACATTTTTGAGATACCATTGTAGCTTCCTCATATGCAGTTTGGCATTGGGAAGTACCAGAATACAAGATGCCATGAACCCTAAGGCTTGAAGGACTGTCCTTGCAGTCAGCCCGGACTGATGAGATAGTTGATGGAAGTAAAGAGAAAGATTCTTTGTTTGTCCGGGGTTAAAAGGCCATCTGGGCTGCTGTATTCAGTCTCACACCCAGAAAGCACATGTCTTGAGAGGGTACTAGACTGGACTTTATTTCGTTCACAGAATACCCTAGGCATCTTAGCACTGCTATCACATATTCCAAATAATGAAGAAGCACGCCCCTTCCTTGAGCCAGAATCAGGCAATCGTCCAAATAAGGATAGATTTGTATTCCTTTTAGCCTGAAGAAAGCTATCACTGGAGCCAGAACCTTTGTGAATACTCTGGGCGCAGTAGATAAGCCAAAGGGCAATGCAGAGAACTGATAATGAGAATTCCCAGCTCGAAAACGCAGATATTTCCTGCAAATTAGTCTGATAGGAACATGAAGGTAAGCTTCCTTGAGATCCAAAGTTACCATCCAGTGATCTTTGCCCAGCAGAGGTAAAAGCTGTTGTAACGTCAACATTTTGAACTTGGGAATGTCCAGATAAGTGTTGAGGATAGACAGATCCAAAATTGGTCTCCAAGTGTTCCCCTTTTTGGTACTAGGAACAGGCGAGAATAAAATCCTAGGCCCCTTTCTTGCACAGGAACCGCTGAATTGCCCCTATTTGGAGCAACAGAGAAATTTGCTTGTGAGCCTCTTTCCTTTGTTGAGGAGGAATGTCTGGCATGCCTTTGAAAGGAGGCAAGGTATGGAAATAAAACCTGTAACCGTGGTGAATGATATCCAATACCCATCTGTCTTGTGTAATTAAACTCCAGTTTTCTTTGAAAAGTGCCAACCTTCCTCCCAAAGGTGCTGCCAGACGAGAAGATTCTGGCAGCTGAAAAGGCAGGTCATTGTGTCTGCTTACGAAAGGACTGACCCCTGCCCTCACCAGAAGACTGAGCAGGTGAACTCCCTGTTCTAGGCCTAAAAGAACCTTGAGCTCTGCCTCTACCACGTCTAGACCTACCCCTAGACTGGGAATCATAAGTAGGATATGTCCACCCCTTGGTAGGCCAATTTCTACTAAACTGGAGGCTGAACCTGCAAAAATCTTTAACAGTCTGCATAGACTTAGCCTTGTCTTCCATTTTCTTTAGACCTGCTTCCACAGGCGAACCAAACAACACATCAGATTGTAAAGGAGCATCTAAAATCCTTGTTTTCACATGCTCAGCTAAATTCTGATCCCTCAACCAGGCGTGCCTGCGAAGAACCGAACCAGTGGCAGCCACCCTCGAGAGGCCTGCACAGCATCAAAACCACATTGCAAAGAATGCTTACCCACCTGTTCAGAAACATGAACTAAATCCTGCAACTCTTTACACTCAATACCTTCCGCCAAAGCATCTACCTTAGACTTTAATTGTGAAAGGAGATAATTTTGGTATTTCAACATGTGAAACTGGCAATTCAAAGCTCTCATGGCCAAAGTGGAAGAAGTATACACTTTCTTTCCCCATCTATCCAAAGCCCTAGCCTCTTTATCTGGAGGAACAGGATTTTTAACAACAGAAGCCTTAACACCTTTAGGCCCCTGTGAAACAGTTTCTGGGTCTGCCCTAGGACTCTTAAAAGATACTTATGAGCTTCAGGCACCCTATAACATCTATCCGGTTTAACTGGAGCACGAGGCAAAGAGTCAGGGTTCAGAGCAGCCTCTCCAAAAACATCCTCTACCACATCTAGAACAGGAGGTATAGCTAAAGGCCTATGCTGGGGTAGAAACAAAATTCCCTAAGCCTTTTCCTGGAATCAGAGAAATCCTGACCTTCCCATTTAAAATGTTCCCTCATGGAATGAAGAGTCTCTGAAAATGAAAAATCCTCAGGAGGAGAAGCAGAAGGAGTAGAATCATCTACATCAGAATCAGAGTAAGGGAATACTCCTGCAAGTCTTCAGCCGAAGACTCAGAAGCATCCGAACACTGCTCAAAACTCCCAAGCTCAGGTTCCACCCTAGGCCTCTTATCAGGAGGGGGCATAGAACCTCTAATCATTGTAATCAAATCTTCTGCCATCTTAAGCATATGCTTCTTAGGTACAGACCCTGAAGAACTAGGGGTAACTCCTGAAACAAAACCTGGCCTGCCCCTGGGAGAAGCCTTGGAAACAGCAGAGGGCCTAACCACCTTAGGAAGGGAGGGAAGAACAGCTACCTGAGAAGCCCCTTCCGCCTGGCCTACCTCCTGAGAGGTCACATCTTGCAGTAATAAAGTCTCTCCCTGGGATTCCAAAGAAATGTCTGGCTGAACCCCCGGCTCCACCGAGCCCTCTAAAGAACCGACGTCCGGGACGGACGGTTTTTCCAGCCTAGGCTTTGCTGTTTTGTCCTTGCGCTTTTTGATTAAGCGGCGCGGAGCATCCGGCGGCATTTTATAATTACACCGCTTCCCAAAACTAACCTGGCACAATCTAATCTTCTCTTTATAGTGCGTTTGTTAAATCTAGCACAAGAGCGACAGCCAACAACGTCGTGCTCAGGCCCTAAGCAAGGTATACACAAGGTATGGTAATCCCTATGAGGTATCTGTTTCCCACAAGAAATACAGTTATTCACTTTTTCTGACATCCGGTAAAATACTGAGGCAAGAAAAACCAAAATAATCCCCAACGGGTACTTAGCCAACTTGGATTCGGTCTGAAACTCCGACTTCGGAAAATCTCAGAACGCCAACCTGCACTTGCAAAACTGCTTCTGCATCGGACCATGCGGCAAAAAAGACTAAGGATATGACGTCGGTCATGCGCATTTGTACCCTGACGTCCTGACGTCAGACTAATGCGCCTTGACCGACGTCAGCCATATACTTTGGTATTCGGGCCGACTGGGACAGCGGACTACCCAAGTGTTAGGACTGCAGCAATGTGGTATGAAGAACATCTGCATCTTTCTCATGTGCAACCTGACGAGGGGAATCATGAGAATCATAGATGCCATGAACCCCAGAGTCCTAAGAAACTTTCAACACAGTGACCAACTTCAGCAACTCAGAAATGTTTACAGATTGAAATGAATCTCCTATGTCAAAAGCTTTTGCTGCAGTGCGACTATAAGACATCACAGAAAGGGTCGAGGAGGATTTTGCATTAGATTATCTGGAATCTTAGATTAGTCGGAAGAGCTGTAAACAAAACTTCTGCTCTCATCACAGTACTAGCTCCTTGTTGTCTCAGTCTCAACTACTAGGTAGAGCAAAAGCAGGCAACATTTAGACTCTTGGATCCAATGCTCAGGCTCTTCCCCTCTAACCATCACATTAAATTTGCCTACCTGCACTATGTAAAAAGGGAAAAGGATACCAGAGAGAAACTATGACAATACAAGACCAAGTATGACAAGGCTCTGGATAGGGCCAACAGTCAACTAGGAGCCACATGTGACAATCTGGTAGGGGGACTGAGGGACGGAAGGTTGAAATGAATGGAAGACAATATGAATCTAGCTTTAGGGAGAGTACATAACTTTGTCAGTTGCAAAAGTTTTTTTCCATCTACCTCAACTACTGGCAGAGTCCCCTGCCACTAAAAACACTGGGAGGCCTCATGGAAAGCGAATACAGAGGATGGTGGAGCCAAAGGAAGCCCAGGAGCAAGACTGCAGGTCCAGCTTGTAACCGGAAAAAAAAGTATGAACTGAAGACCAAGTAGCTGCAGCACAAATGTCATCAATGAGCACTTAAGCAAAGACTGCAGAGGCTGCTCCAAGTAGAATGAGCTTTAGGTTTGTGAAGTAAAGACAATCCCTTGGCTTTGTAAATCAAGAAAAATACAATTGGACAGCCACTTCGTGCAACTATCTCCCAATTTAGCCTTGGCAGAACAAAAACGAGGAGCAAGCTTTCCTGAAATTCTCAGTACAATGCAAATAAAACTGCAACTGCTGAACATCCAAAAAATACAAGGTGTATCCTTTGCTCGACAATTTGGGGAACAAAAACTGGCAAATTAATGGTCTGACTTTAGGAAGACTGAAGCCACCCTAGGAAGAAAAAAACACTATCCTTGAGGAAAAAAATAAACACAGCAGGTTACATGACAGAGCCTCCAGTTCTGAAATCCTCTTAGCGGTGTTAACTGCCACAAAGTAGAGAAACATATTGACTAACCAACTGCACAAACTCACCCCACATGCCTCAGTTATCCAATACGCAGATGACTCTACCCTCACATGTAATGCATCCTCCCTCACACAGCTAAGGACATCACACAACAATCCTCCTCCGTAGTAGAAACTTGGCCAAATAAAGCTAACCTTATACTGAACACAAACAAGACCAAACTGATGTTTTTTCTCCCCACCAAATCAATCATAACCCTAACCTCTTTTACATACATTCCTCAAACAACACTACCATAACTGCCACCTCCCAAACCAAGCTGTGTGTTACATTCAATAGGTAAATGTCAAATTTCAGTTTATCAATCAAAAAAAAAAACCTCACAAACTAGGCTCTACCACATTAAGACATTCCTTACAAACAATCCAGACCAAACATCACCACAACTCACCTCCTATCCACTTTACTCTACTCATCCTCACCAACCAATCTTGCTACAAAAAAAAATAGCTAGGTTTGCCATAAACACCCCACACAGGTCCCACAACTGCTCCTCCCTACAACAATTAAAATGGTTAGAACTTCCCCAACACCCAACTCATCATCACCCAACACTCAGTATACCTGCCAGACAGAACCCCGCCCTTACAACAAATACTCCAACCACATATTAAACACTCGACTAACACTCAACAACTCTGACCTTCTCACAAAACCCTTGTACAAGTCTCCAAAAAGCAACAACAAGGCTGGGGATACCCTCTACTCCCACAATATTTCCAAAACCTGAAACAGTTCCGTAACATATTTTAAATATTACAAATCCAATCCAAGAAACAGCTAAGAGACCATCTATATAGAAACTGGATCTGCTCCGGCATCAACCCTAGGTAATCCCTCCCCTGCATATCCTTTTCACCAACCTGCACGATTCTTCCCCCTAGAACTGTCTCCATCCGAGAACCCCCACTACTATACCGGACATCTCTTCCACTTCAAACCCCCCTTTCCTCTCTCAATCTATACTAACCAGACTAACAAAACTAACCTGCACCATCCTTGAATATCATCAAAATGCTAGCTAGTAAACCTAAGCTACTATAATCTGTTGTACATATCTAAACTACCCTCAAAACACCAACTATGTAAAAACACACTCAATACTCTAAACAGTGTATACGATGCTATATATCTCCATATATACTATTACTTGATCCTGTGATATTAATAGTATGCTAGTCATGTCAATGCTCATTTGTAGCTGTCTTGCTACATCAATACACTTGTTCTTGTATAAATGCCTATGTACATTTTACTTTTGGAACTTTTCTTCCCAGGCCTCTACTGGAAATGGGCTTGCACCCAGGATGGACTATCCCAATAAAGAAATGTAAAAAAATAAATACAATTTTTACAAGAAAGAAATCTGAGTTGCACTAAAGCTGCAGGTTCAAAATGGTGTTGGCTATAGTAAAATAGTAATATCTCAAGGTAGAAAGTACAGTTGTGTACACTTACCATAAATGTAGATGTTAGAGTGTCTTCACTGTTGCAGTCATGACTGTAGGGTTCTCCCCTGCCGGCAGGCAGTCCTCAGTCGGCCAGAATCCCAAAGTCTGGGTCCGGCGTCGGCTGTTCAGCCATGCTCCCTGATGTCAGAGCGCCAGGAGTACAAAGCTGACAGCCGACGCCATGTTCTCCAGTTTTTCTTGCCCCAGATGTCAGGAGTCCCAAAATGAATAAGGTCCCATACCCTTTGCAAATACACCTCAGAAGAATGGTGAAAAGAAAAAAGGAACCACACAAAAAGTAAAAATAACGAGGGGACAGGAGGGAGGGAAACCCAGACTGCAACAGTTAAGACACTCGAACATCTACATTTATGGTAAGTGTACACAACTGTACTATGTTCATTGTGTTTCACTGTTGCAGTCATGACTGTAGGGGATGTTGCAGTCATGACTATAGGGGATGTTGCAGTCATGACTGTAGGGTAGAATCCCAAAGCAGAATGAAAGGGAGGTGGTCATAAAGTAGATGGGGCGGCTAAAAGGCCCTGCAAGACCGCAGAAGCAAAACCTGCCCTAGACTTAGAGTACAGAGATAGATTGTAGTGCTTTGAAAAAGTATGCACTGAACTCCAAGTTGCAGCTTCCAAAATGTCTTTGGTAGGAACTCCCCTGAGGAAGGCAGCTGAAGTGGCAGCAGCTCTGGTGGAATGAGTCCGTATACTCCCTGGGATTTGCTTTCCATGGTGTGCGTAACAAAATCTGATTCCATGAGCAATCCATTTAGAAATGGTCTGTTTTGAAATGGCTTTACCTTGGGAACTTAGAAACAAACAATTGCTCTGATTTCCTGATGTCCTTGGTTCTGTCCAGGTAAAAACGAAGTTGTCTGTGTACATCCAAGGAATGTAAGATCCTTTCCCCATTATTTTGAGGAGTGGGGAAAAAAGTTGGCAAGAGAATAGTTTGATTTAAAGCCACTTTGGAAACCACCTTAGGCAAGAAAGTAGAATTAGTCCTTAAAGACACCCTGTCTTGATGAAAAATAATATAAGGTTCCACAGCCATAAGAGCTTGCAACTCTGAAAGTCTTCTTGCAGAGGTCAGAGCTAACAGGATGGCTGTTTTCCAAGATAAAAACTTGATGTCAGAAGAGGCAGCAGGCTCAAAAGGAGGTAAGGTGAGCTTTTCCAAAACATAGTTGAGATCCCAAGCAGGAATGGGAGGAGATCTAGGGGGCCTTAAATTCTTAGCTCCTCTGAGAAACTGTCTCATGAGCTGGTGGGAAAAGATTGGATGGTCTGTATTATAATGAGCAGAAATAGCAGAGGCATGTATCTTGATGGAAGAGAAAGAGAGACCCTTATGTAAGAGGTCTGTCAGGTAAAGTAAAATGAAAGGAATGTTAGGAAGAAGAGGATCAGAATCCTGAGCCTGTATCCAGGAACAAAACCTTTTCCATTTTCCTGCATAAGATTTTCTAGTGCTAGGACGTCTGGCTTCTAAAATGACATCCACAACCTGCTTGGGTAGGGGAGAATGAATCAAAGACCCTGGATTAACCAGGCCACAAGGCTGAGAGAGTTCTGACATGGGAGTGTAGAACTTGACCCTGGTGTTGGGACAGAAGGTTTGGAGTCTGTGGTAAAACCCAAGGGGGCTCCAGACAAAGGTTTTTCAGAGTTGGGTACCAAAACTGTCGAGGCCAATTTGGGGCCAGCTAGATAATCATCTTGGGCTTGTCCTGTTTGATCTTTAATAATACCCGTGAAAGAAGAGGAAGAGGCGGAAAGGCATATCCCGCAAGGTTTCTCCAACTGAATGATAGTGCATCCACTTTCCAGGCTTGTCTGCGGAAAGTCCTGGTGCAAAAAATCTGTAGTTGATGATTGAGGTGGGATGCAAAGAGGTCTATGTGAGGACATCCCCAGACTGCTGTTATCATCTTGAATATTTCAGTGTCCAGCATCCACTCGTGTGGGTCCGAAAGGTTTCTGCTCAGACTGTCTGCCAGGAAGTTTTGCTTCCCTGGTAGAAACTGAGCTTGAAGGTCCATATTGCAAGCTAGAGCTGTGTTCCACAGATCCATGGCTAGTCTGCAAAGGGGGTAGGAATGATCCCCCTTGCTTATTTATGTACCACATAACTGTGGTGTTGTCTGTTCGTATCAGTAGTTGTCCTGGTTGTAGAAGATTCCTGAAGGCCAACAGAGCTTTCTGCACGGCTAACATTTCCTTTAAATTGATATGCAGGTGCTTCTGATCCTTTGTCCAAAGGCCCTGCAGACAGTTGCCCCGAAAATGGGCTCCCCATGCATAATCTGAGGCATACGTGGTTAGTATCTGAGTGGCAGGAGGCAGACAGAAGGGTTTTCCTTTGTTTAGAGTACATGCCTTGGACCACCAAAGGAACTCCTTTTGAAGACAAGGCAGGATGGAGATCTGTATGTCTAAACTGTGGCAATGCGGAGACCATACACTTTTTAGGTACCACTGTATTTTCCTCATATGTAGTCTTGCATATGGTACGAGAAGGATGCAGGAGGCCATGTAACCCAAAGCCTGCAGGAATCTCCTTGCAGATAGCGGAGTTAAAGTTGCCAAGGTTTTGAAAGTTGAAGCCAGCTCTGTAACTATTTTTCGTATGTCAGAAATGCCATCTGGGTTGTTGTGTTTAGAAAAGCGCCCAGAAAAATTATCTGTTGTGAGGGTGTCAAATTTGACTTTTTGTTTACAGTGAATCCCAGGAACTTGAGAAGATTCAGAACAAACTGTAGATGCTGGAGTAAGACATCTCTGCTGTCTGCCTGAATAAGACAGTCGTCCAGATAAGGGTAAATTTGAATTCTCTTGAGTCTGCAATAAGTTACTACTGGAGCCAGGCATTTGGTGAAGACCCTGGGCGCAGTAGACAATCCAAAGGGCAGCGCAGAGAATTGAAAGTGCCTCGATCCGGCCTTGAACCCGAGGTATTTTCATGCTCCTGCCTGATGGGAATGTGTAAATATGCCTCCTTTAAATCCAAAGTTACCATCCATGCATTTTTGGTCAGCAATGGAAGTAGCTGGTGTAGAGTAAGCATGTTGAATTTTGGTATCTCTAGAAAAGTGTTCAAGACTGACAGATCCAGAATGGGTCTCCATGAATTTTGCTTCCTGGGGACTAGAAAGAGCCTTGAGTAAAAACCTTGTCCCATCTCTGAGAGTGGAACTGTATGGCTTTCATAGCCAAGAGAGCTTCCACCTGGTTTAAGGCCTCTGTCCATTGATGTTTTCGAAGATCTGGCCATCCACTTGGCCTTGGTAGGGTATGAAAATGGAATTTGTAACCTCTTGAAACCACATCCAGAACCCACTTGTCTTGGGTTATAAGAGTCCAATTTAGGTGAAAAAGAGAAAGTTTTCCTCCGAGAGGGGCTTCCAGGCAAGAAGTTCCTGCAGCCCAACCGAGAGAGTCATTGAGTTTGTTTCCTATGAGCTTGCGACCTGTCCTCTCCTCCCCTAGGGGTGGAAGCAGTCCACTGTCTTGGTCTACAAGAGGCTTGTGTTTGAGGCCTTCCTCGGGAGCGTCTGTATCTACCCCTCTGAGGCCTGTCTGAATTGGGAAAGGACCAATTTTTTGTAGGCCAATTCCTATTAAATCTGGGCGGCTGTACTTGTAAGAAATCTTTAACTGTTTGCATGGATTTTGCCTAGTCCTCCATCTTTTTAATTACCTCTTCAGCTTTAGATCCAAACAAAACATTATGCTGAACAGGAGCATCCAATAATTTAGCTTTTACTTGATCTGGCAAATTTTATTCCTTTAACCATGCATGCCTTCTAATTACTGTGCCAGAGGCAGCAGCCCTACAAGAAGCCTCCAAGGCATCAAATCCACAGTGTAAACCATGCTTCCCAACTTGTTCAGTTGCATGCATTAAGTCATGTAATTCCTTATCCTCTGTACAGGCGGAAGTGGAAGTTAGCTTTTGTTTTAATACAGACAGGAGAAATTGCTGGTATTTCAGCATATGAAACTGACAGTTTAAAGCCCTAATAGATAAAGTAGCAGAAGTGTACACTTTTTTGCCCCATCTTTCTAAAGATCTGGAATCCTTCTCAGTGGGAATGGGGTTTTTAGCAGAAGCGGCCTCAACTCCCTTAGGACCCTGAGAAATGGTTTCAGGGTCAGCAGTAGGGTTCGTGTATAAAAACTGATGGGAATCAGGAACCCTGTAATATCTGTCAGGCTTAACAGGAGCTGGAGGAAAAGAGTCAGGGGTTAAGTTAGCCTCCGAAAAAGCATCATCCACAATATCCAAAATAGGAGGAATAGCCAGGGGTCTATGGTGGGAAAGAAGAAAATCCCCAAGTCTTTTCTTAGATTCCGAATACTCCTGTCCTTCCCAGTGGAAATGTTCCCTCATTTCATGCAAAGTTTCCCCAAAAGAGAAATCCGCAGGGGGAGAAGCTGAAGGAATGGATTCCTCAGCATCAGAATCCTCATAAGGAGGGAAAGAATATTCCTGGTCAGAAGAAGAAACTGAAGAAACAGAAGCCTGATCAGAGGAGTCATAATAAACTTCCTGTCTAGGCCTTTTACCTGGAGGGGGATGTGAACCCCTAATCATATTAAGCAAGTCCTCCGCCATTTGAAGTAACTGTTTCTGTGACTTGGGAGCCGGATCAGAAGAGGCCCGAGTTGCAGTCTTTGATTTGGAAGGAGTCTTTGCCTTTGTCTTTGGCTTTGCCTTTATTAGAAGCGGAGTAGGCCTGAAAACCCCTTCGGAAGCCGGTACCTGCACAGCGGCTCTGGACCCATCCGAAGGAGCATTGTCCGAAGGTCCTGCAACAGAAATATTCAAAGGCCTAGTTGGCTCCTCGTGGGAGTCCGTTTCGGCCATCGGTTCCGAAATGGCCGACGACAGGGGCTGCAAAAGCGCCTCACTGACGACGGCCAAACCTGAAGCTGGCTCTGCTTGAACGATATCGTCTGATTTGGACCTCTGAGGCCTGTCTTTGTCCTTGCATCGTTTGTGAACTCCGGTAGCCAGAACCGTATCCGAAGACATTTTGTAATTAAAACGCCTACCGAAGTAACGAAATGTAAAATCGTACCTTCGTTTAATTGTACGTTGATTGAATCTAGCACAAAACCGACAACTAGCTACGTCGTGGTCAGGGCCTAAGCAAGGAATACAGTAAGAATGAAAATCCTTATGAGGTATTTGCTTCCCACATGAAATACAATTATTAACTTTTTCTGACATCAGACTGGAGCAAGAAAAAAGTTTCCCCAATGGGGTACTTAGCTTTGAGTAGGAGAAGAAAGTCTTCGGACTGAAGTTTGTTCAGAAAAGCATCATCCACAATATCCAAAATAGGAGAATAGCCAGGGGTCTATGGTGGGAAAGAAGAAAATCCCAAGTCTTTTCTTAGATTCGAATACTCCTGTCCTTCCCAGTGGAAATGTTCCCTCATTTCATGCAAAGTTTCCCAAAAGAAATCCGCGGGAGAAGCTGAAGGAATGGATTCCTCAGCGTCAGAATCTCATAAGGAGGAAAGAATATTCTGGTCAGAAGAAGAAACTGAAGAAACAGAAGCCTGATCAGAGGTCATAATAAACTTCCTGTCTAGGCCTTTTACCTGGAGGGATGTGAACCCTAATCATATTAAGCAAGTCCTCCGCCATTTGAGTAACTGTTTCTGTGACTTGGGGCCGGATCAGAAGAGGCCGAGTTGCAGTCTTTGATTTGGAAGGAGTCTTTGCCTTTGTCTTTGGCTTTGCCTTTATAAAGCGGAGTAGGCCTGAAAACCCCTTCGGGCGGTACCTGCAGCGGACTCTGGACCCATCCGAAGAACATTGTCGAAGGTCCTGCAACAGAAATATTCAAAGGCCTAGTTGGCTCCCATTAAGTCCGTTTGACCATCGGTTCGAAATGGCCGACAGGGAACTGCGCGCCTCACTGGCAACGACCAAACCTGAAGCTGGCTCTGCTTGAGCGATATCGTCTGATTTGGACCTCTGAGGCCTGTCTTTGTCCTTGCATCGTTTGTGAACTCCGGTAGAACCGTATCCGAAGACATTTTGTAATTAAGCGCCTACCGAAGTAACGAAATGTAAAATCGTACCTTCGTTTAATTGTACGTTGATTGAATCTAGCACAAAACCGACAACTAGCTACGTCGTGGTCAGGGCCTAAGCAAGGAATACAGTAAGAATGAAAATCCTTATGAGGTATTTGCTTCCCACATGAAATACAATTATTAACTTTTTCTGACATCAGACTGGAGCAAGAAAAAAGTTTCCCCAATGGGGTACTTAGCTTTGAGTAGGAGAAGAAAGTCTTCGGACTGAAGTTTGTTCAGAAAAGATGGTCAGGAGTCAGCGGACCGGCACTTGCGAACGGCCATCACCGCACAGCAAGAAAGACTGGGGAGCATGGCGTCGGCTGTCAGCTTTGTACTCCTGCCACTCTGACGTCAGGGAGCATGGCTGAACAGCCGACGCCGGACCCAGACTTTGGGATTCTGGCCGACCGAGGACTGCCTGCCGGCAGGGGAGAACCCTACAGTCATGACTGCAACAGTGAAACACGATGAACATCAGTGTCTCGGTGGTGGTTGAAAAAGGAAAAGACTCTTGTAAAAAAAATAAATAAATAAAAAAAAAACTTAGATATGGTCAATACAACAACATGGGTACAACTCTTTCTCTGTTTCACCCCCAAACAAAAACTGGAAATAGATGACAATTAAATCTTAAATGATAGAAAAGGCTCACTGCTTCTAATAACAAACTTGTTAAAAATCCAAAAGAGAAGGAAAAGGAGCCGAAAAGGGGTCTAGATCCTTGAAGGAAACTGAAAGAAAAACCTTCTCTACTTACTAATAAAGACTTTTCTAGAGTCTGTCTTTTAGGAGGAAAACAGAATATGGAGCACACAGAAAGAAAGCCTGGAACTTCGGGTCATTATTTAAGTGAAGAAAACAAGCGGTCAGTTGTAGGGCTTTTATGTCAGAGTGGAGCTAGTTGGACAGGTCGGAGATGTGGTCTGGAAGGGGATCCAGCAAGCAGGGTCGGTGTATCGGATGAAGCAACAGAAAGGGAACCATACATGTCAAACCAAAGGGGGGGGGCAATAAGGATCACTTTCTGAAGAGACTTATGAAAAGAAAGGGTGGAAGAACATAAAGAAAACTTGGGTGCCAAGTGAGCATCAGAGCATCCCTTGGTAACATGACAAAGTAGCTGCTGCACTTGTGTTGAGCCATGTAGCAAAAAGACTGCAGCAAAATTTGCTGCAGCACCTGAAGATCTCTGCGACTGATTAAGATACCACCCATGAGGGACAAAAATGGACCTGCTCGGTTTGTCTACTAACATACTGGACTTTCCCAAGATATGCGCTGCTACAAGAAACTTGGAAGACATTATCCACTGCCACACCCTCATGGCTTCCCAACACAACAGGCACAAGAAGGGTCCCTCTTGTTTGTTGATGTACAACACTACAGACACTGTCCATGGTGCTGCGGTAGCGTTGTTGCCTCACAGAAAGACTATGCCTGTTCGATTCTCAGCTACAGCGTCTTCTGTGTGGAGTATTGCGTGAATGGGCATACCTTCGTTGAAGGTTGTGCGTCAGGGCCGGCAACTTGGCACGTAAAAATCTACTGCCAATCATTAGCAGACCAGAGTTCCGCTGTGGCGACCCCTAACTGGGAAAAGCCGAAAGACACAACAACAACATCCCTGGAGAGAAATTCCTGAAAAGCCTTCAGCTGATGATGTTAAGCTTGGCCTCGGACAATGACCATGTAATTTGGAAAGTCTTCCTTTCAAATGCCTCATTCCCTACCAAAAGAAGCAAGCATCTTGGGTAACCACACCTATGGGGGAATAAAAAAAAATGAAGGATCGACCTAAAAGGAACCAATGGTGAAGTTAACCACCAGAGAATACACAGCTTGGGTGTTCTCATACTGACTAGGAACTGCACTGGTCGATACAGCATGAGTAACCACACAGAGGGCCCAATGAAAAACTCTCATGTAAAAGCCTGCTATGAGACGAGAGTTATGAAAGCTGTCACTGAACCCACTAAGTGAAAAATGGACTCTGCCAGGAGTTTCTGTTGACACAAAACATTGGAAGCCTGCTGATGCAGGGTAAAGACTCTGGAATCCATAGTTTGGGAATTTAAGAGGTGGTATCCAGGTGGCATATTATGAACTCTAATCACCTGGACTACAGTTAGCTGTGATTTGTCCATGCTGATTACAATTCTTAAAGTGTAAATGGAGCAATGATTCCCTGACTAACAAGTAGATCCCTCATGGAGGCAGTTATCAGCCAGTTGTCTAGATACGGGAACAATGAAACCTCTGCAGCCAGAGATGTGTTGCAACTACTACTAGGCATTTGGTGTTCCCAAGGGGCTGTGGTGAGACCGAAGAGCAGCGTCCTGAACTGAAAGTGTCTGGCTCCCAGCCAAAGTGGATGAACCTCCTGGAGTGCCTCACTATTTTGATGCGATAGTAGGCACCCGGCAGGTCCAGTGTGCGCATCTGGTCTTCCTTCCTCAGGAAGTGAAAAATGCACTGTCTGATCTGGACTGTCTGAACTGTGACGATCTGAATTCTGTCAGTCATCCAAACCAGTTCAAAAGGCAGAGGTCCAGAATAGTCCTGAGGTCCCAATTTTTCTTCAAAAACAAAAAGAATCTCAAGGCCCTTGTTGGTCTGGTAGGACATCCTGGGTGACTCTTCTCTAGCAAGTGTAAGATTTCTAAAGCTGATGCCTTCTTCTGACTAGGTGAATAGTGGAAAGTTTTCTTTGCATGTTTTGAGGGTGGAAAACAAAGGTAATAGCACAACCTCTGGTTATGATTCTCTGCACCCAAGACTATTGCATAATGGTTAACCAGACTTAGGAATGCAGAGGCAAATACCCCAAACTTAATCCAGAGTGCAGTAATCAGGCAAACCTTTCTGCAGGACTTGACGGGTTTCTTAGCAAAAAGGGTCTCAAAACCCCTGGATCTGTGGGCCACCTCTGGCACAAGAGCAATGTCCATTGAAGTTGCCCCCCCCCTTTACCGGAGGGGGGGGGGTCTACCTCCTAAAGTGTTCTAAGTTGAAAATTCAACAGTAGCAAACATACTACACTCGTGTAAACTATGCAAAAAACCTTATTAAAATTCAAACAGCAAACTAACCAGACATTAATGGTCGCTAATAAGAACCAGAAAAATAGTCTAATAATACCTATACAAATATTTTCCAGAAAAACCCACAAGGGAAGAAAACACCCTTCAGTGGAAAAAAATCATTACTAAAATATGAAGGAAGTTCCATAACACTTAAGTAGTATCCCGCATCCTGCCCCAGCTGCTGTGTGTCCCTGGTCCCAGTGGATCATTGCAATCTCTCAACCTCCTCTCTGCCTTAAGAGCTTGGGAATCTACCTGCCTGGTCACTAAAGACTTCCATCTCATCTGCATCCCTAAGAATCCTTTGTCCTGTGCTCCAAATCCCTCCCTACTAAGGAGTAAAAGAAAGTATGTTGACCCCCTGATAAAACTGTGTACAGAATTGTTCTTTATGACATAAAAACAAGTAGTGTATGTTATACGTCTCCCTCCTGAGCCAGGTTCCCAGCAGCCAGTTCTACATCTCGCCTTACTTTTAACCCATCTAGCCTTGGTTCTATTAATTGACCTACTTTTTCTTCTTTATTTCTACTTTGCCAACTAGCTGTAATTCAAGCTGTTGTCCACCAGGTGGCACCCTTAACTAGGCTTCTTAAAATCCCTTTTCTCTTCACTAGTATTATATCCCTCATTACTTCTTATTTTCTCATTTTTCTCCTCTTTTCTATTACTACCCCCTCTGTTAACTATATTCCCCTTCCCCTCTCTACTATCCCGTTAACTAATTATTGTACTACTACTTCCCACTCACCTGGAATTACCTAGAGCTCTTCTACAATCGGTAGCTTTCTGATAGTCTCTGGGATCTCATCTTTTACTTGCTCTAACCCGCTCCGTTTGCCCTGCGGGCTCACTCCGCTACCCTGCCAGACCCCCAAATTCCACCCACCCCCAGATGTCCTAACCATATAGCTATCAAACCACACCAAGACAGTCTTCCAGGAAAGGTATTTTAAATCAGCAGAAGCTGCAGGCCCTGCAGACTGTTCTCTGCCCTGCCCATATAGAGAACCTCTTCCATTTACTCCGATAAACCTGTCTTTGGAATTGAGCAGCGAATGGGGCAATGAGAATCATTCTGCTCCCAAACTGTTGGCTTTCTGCAGAAACCTCTGCATCAGAGAACTCCTGGTGGGAAGAAAATTGTCGCATTTGGCGTTTGAGAGAAAAGCAAAAAAGATGTTCATAAAGGTTGCCCCAAGCGGCAAAAATCTTCTTCGCTACTTGAAGGTTTAGGGACCACTCGTGTGGAGAAAGGATGGTGCGACTGAGCTTGTCCGCAAGGATGTTGGACTTTCGGAATGTGCTAACAGAAAGCGTTTGGTGGAAATTGCCCATTCCCAGACTCTCATGGCCTCTCGACAAAGGGATAAGACCTGGTTCCTCCCTGCTTGTTGATATACTAGACTACGGACATGTTGTCTGTCTGAAAATAGTCCCTGTAGGAAGAGCGTGGTGAAGTGCTTGCAGCGCTAGGAGCACCGCCCTCATTTCCAGGACATTTATATGCAATGATGTCTCTGTGGGATTCCACGTGCCTTGGACAATCTTTCCCAGAATGCCCCCACCCGAGGCAAGAAGCGTCCGTGGTCACTGTGGCTCGGGAAATGCAGCATAAAGGTCTTCCTGCTAGGGGCTCCGGAGAAAGCCACCACAGAAGGGAGTCCCAACAAAGAGGAGACCACTGAACTTGAAGGGTCCATTGAAGAACCGCGTAAGCGGGCATGAATTAGAAGCGGGATAGCTGCCGCCATAGAACCTAGGGCCCTCAGGACGAAGCTGCAGTTGGTGACGGTTGAAGGATTGCTGTCACATGACACCTCAGGCTGACGGTCTGGGGTGAGGAAGGCTCGCATTGATCTGGTGTCTAGTCTTCCTCCTATGAAATCTATAATTTGAGTTGGATTCAGGAAAGATTTCTCCCAGTTGATCGTTATGCCCAGCCTTGGTGCTAGCTGAAGGAAGTAATCCCTGGCTGAGCACAGAAGATGCCTTGATGATGCCGTCAGGAGCCAGTCGTCCAGGTACGGAAAGACCTGTAATCCCTGGAGCCTCAGGTGGGCTACCACCGCTAACACCTTGGTAAACACCCTGGGGGCTGAGGTGAGACCAAAGGGGAGGACCCTGAACTGATAGTGACTGGCTCCCAGCCGGCGAAGAAACCTCCTGGATCGTCTGTCCATCCGAATGTGCATCCTTGAGGTCTATGGAACACATCCAGTCGTTCTCCCTCAAAGGGGAGTATAGATTGCAGGGTGACCATCCGGAACTTTGCTTGGTTACTGACAGGTTCAACAGGGAAAGGTCTAAAATTGGTCTTAAGTCCCCGTCTTCTTTGGCACCAAAAGAACCTGGAGTAAAACCCTAATCCGGCTTGATCTGGGGACGCTGGATGGCTCTTTTTCTAGCAGCTGCGGGTGGAACATCTGGGAGGCTGCGAGATTTGGGATCTTGATTAGGGTATTGAATATCCTCTGGATATGAAACTGTCTGTTGTTATGGACTCCCAAGAAGTCAGGTGCATCGAAACCGCCCCGACTGCCTCCAGAGGCGGACAGCCGGGCAACCCTTCAGGGCTGCTGCGTGGGTCTCTCAGAGAAGGGTTCTCTGGACCCAAAATTGCCAGGAGCCCCCTGCCTCTGGCACGACGACCTCCGTCCTCCTCTGCCACGGAAGGACTGGTTATCCGGAGCAGGTTGGGACTGCTGCGACTTCGGAACCACATCTTCTTCTGTCACTTTTGGTTCTTAGAAGGACCTCTGGGGAGCTGAGAAGCGGACTGACGGCAGACAGTGTCTTCCGTCCTTTCGCTCTGGACAAGTGTCTCGCGAACAGTCTTGCCAAATAAGGCAGAACCATCGAAGGGGCATTGAAGGTCGCCTTAAAGGGCTCAGCAAAATCACAATGGCGGAGCCAGGCCTGTCGCCTCATGACAAGGCCTGCTCCGCTGGCTCTAGCGGCTCCCTCAGTAGCATGAGACAGCAGCCGCATAGATGTATTGGACACAGATCTTAGAGTGGCCATTCGGTGGAATAAACCTGCTTATCCTCACTCGAGATGGACTCGGGGAGATGCAGCGTACTCTTTAATCAGATCGCATCCTAATGACAGCCATGTAGTTCAGCTCTCAAGGAGAAGGTCGCTGAACTAAACACTCGCTTCCCAATTCGATCCATCGAACGGGACTCCTTGCCCGGAGGATGGACGGTGGGACTCTCCTGGGCCAATTCCCTCTTCGTGGCTGCAGCCATCATCATGGCATCTACTTGGGGATCCTTACTCCAGTGTGTGCGGTCTGATGGAGGAGAAAGAATGCGGTCCGGGCGTTGGGATAGGCTCAATGGTGTCCGGATCCTTCCACTGATAGATATAAGATCTACCAGGGGGTCAGCAGGAGGGACACCCAAGAGGTAGAAGGGCCGCCTCGAATGCCTCCAAGAACACAGACTCGTCCGAAGAAGCCTTGGGGCAGACCACCCCGATCCTTAACATCTCCATGATGTCTCCAAATGAGACGTCCTCAGGGGTGACCTGGGAGCCTTCCCTTCATCCAAGTCCGTGTCTTCAGTGACGGACTCAGGGAGTCCATGTGCCTCCTCTTGCACTTGCGCTTCGAGGTACTTCATCGGGGCTGTCAGTACTCTTCAGCAGATGGATGTTCCAAGGGAACCACTTGGGACATCGAGGCGGGCTGTCCCTGGGACCGGCTGGTGGGGCCTGGCCCAACTGCAATGGAGTGCGGGATGGAGCCGTGGCAGGGACCGGGGTCGGATGTCTCGACAGTGCCCTTTCCATAACGTTGAAAGCCGAGGGGAGCCAGCTTCTCTAAGCCCGAGCCGACCCCCACTCGGATCCGGCGTGCGGATCGGAGTCGGAGCCGAAACCGCCGGATCCGAGACCAGTGTGCTGTGACCTGGACGGAGCCGAAGACACACCAGCTCCCTCGGATCCGAGGCTCGGCCCTCGGCTCCGAGGTCGGGTCCGGCACGAAGCACTCAAGGGATGGGACGGATCCGAGGTGCCGACCAATCGGATCCGACCCACCCCGGATCCAAATCTGCACGGAGCTCGAACCCGTGGTATGGGTCGGAGAAGGAGCTAAAGTGGGCCCTCCCGGTTGGGGGCTAGGAGCACTCCATTTGCATTTGGGCCTGGATGAATTTCCTCATCATCCGGTCCATATCAGCTCTCATCGAAAAGTCGATCTAGAGGAGGCCACCAAGCGGACCTAGAGAACCGTCTCGGTGACCTCCTGGAAGGGCTAGCCTCCTCCTCCTCGGGTCCAGGAGAGAACCGAGGGGAGTGGAGCCGAGGAGGAGGAAGGCTAGAAGGCACAGGGAAGCCAGATGGAGGAGCCGAGCTGGAAGCTCGGCTCTCCTCTTGTGGTGCTTCTCCTGTGCCTCTCCTTCTGTCTCTCCTACTAGAATCCTTCCCTCCGGCATTTTTAAGGGAGGTTGAGTCCCAGCCGGAGGGAGAACTCACAACAACAAGTTGCTGACTGGAGAGCAGAGGCCGAAGCAGTATCTGGGGGTAAAAGACCCGCCAGCACTAACCGACCTCCGTTCCTTAAAGCCGGGTTGAACCCTGCACAAATGGCACAACCAGAAGACAGGTGTTCAACCCCAAGACTGAGTGTGGCCATCTGCTGGGGACAGCTTATGGCCACACTCGGTATTCGAAAAGACAGCCTTAGGGGCTTCAGACATAACACCTAAGGCCTAAACACACACACACACAAACAAACTACCAAAAACCCGAGAAAAATTAACTAAAGAGGGAGGAAAGCCTTAACCACACACAACACTAACTATATTTGAAACAAAAGAGAATTTAAACAATTTTCCTGTCAGAAAACTACTTATCTCAAAACCACGCCAGGAGCTCAAGAATTCCGTTGCTTCTTGAAAAGCGGCAAACGAAATCTGAGGTCAGTCAGGGCTTGGCAAGGGGTTATGGGTAAGAGGGAGGAGCTAGGAGCTCGGAGCCTAAGCTTTTGAATTGCCGGCTCGGATCCGAGATCGGATCCGATACCCACAGGTTGCAGACGAATGAAGTCTTCCTACTTCAGATCTATAGTTATAATTTGTATCTACCATGTCCATAAATAAACCCTCCACCATAATCCGCTTACAAATGTTACTCATACTTACACTTCTACCTCCATTAACTCTTGCCTGTTAACCTCCTATGAGCACCCAGTATATACAAACTTGCTATACCCTACTAAACAATCTACCTCTTCTTCACTAGCCTCTCACACGGACCATTTCAACATTACATCCATACCAAACTATCTATTACCTAAATGCCATAGGACAGCACACATTAGATACAACTTCCCTAATTCCAGAAGGTATCCATTTCTTCTCAGTAAATACACTAATAATCGATATCTAACACTACTCCACTCCCTAAAGGATGGAGACATTCATCCAAACACCTCTATTACCACTCAACTCGTTAACCCAAACCCCTCTACCATTCACCCACTTAAAAAACCTCCAAACTCACTCTTAATAGCTCACCTCAACACACGTAGCATTAATAATAAAATAACACAACTCCATGCTCTCTTGGAACTCTACTCATTTGATATTATTTGTCCAACAGAAACTTAATTAAAACCTGTAACATAAGACAATGAAATTTTACCACCTGGTTACAACATCCTACGTCTTGACCGTGTAACCAAGAAAGGTGGTGGAGTAGCTGTTCTATTCAAATCTGATTTTCAAATAGCCATCTTTAACCAAAAACCTCCTCAAGACTCAAATGCTGAGATACTTATTACCAAGTTTCAGCTAAATCCAGTCAAATCTGTCTATATTATTTGCATCTATGTTCCTCCAGGTAATAACATCACTACCATCGAAAACATACTTTGTTGGTTATCTCTAAACCTTCCCCAAAAAAAACATAATCCTAGGCGATTTTAACATTGATTGGAGTGTTTGCAATAACAACTGCCCCACTAACCATATTAACCTCTATGGGTTTACCCAAACTATTACCTCCCCTACTAGAATAAACAAGAATAATAAGAAAGAAAGCACCTTATATTTTATACTTATTAATAATCAACCCCAGACTTATGAACCCGCCCTGATGACATAAGCGACCACTCACTAACCTACATTATCAGGCTCAAAATCAATCCACCCATTCAACCCATATTTAGGGCAATTAGAACCAAGAAAAAATCCAACTTAGATCTATTCCTAAGTGAACTTAAAGCATGTAATTGGTCCCCCTTAAAACACCTTTCTCTTGATGAAGCTGTTGATTACTTTAATACTCATTTCCTAAACATACCCAACCACCATGCTCCTACCCGCTCTATCAGGATAAGAACTAAATCTGCTCCATGGCTTACTAAGGAAACCAAGCAAAAAATCCGTCTCAGAAATAAATACTGGAATATATCACGCTCAACTAAAAACCATGTGGACCTCCAAAACTACAAACAACTGAGAAATGAAACAAAAAAAAGCTATATTGTTTGATAAAAAAACTATTGCCTACAATTTCAGCAGACCCACCAGAATAAACCTCAAAAGTTCTGGTCAAGTATTAATCAATTATTACATCCAAGTCAATCTATCACACCTAACCCTCAAGGCACTGACAAAGACAATCCTAAACAAACTGCTAACGTCTTTAACACCTTTTTCACCAAAGCAATTCAAACTCTTGCCTGTCAACTCTCTCCTCAAAACATAACATCTAATTCTGACTAACCCACCTCCTCCATTTCTCTTCCAACCCGTCCCCACAGCATTTATTCTCACCCTTATCCAAAAACTGAAACCATACACTCCTTCTGCTGACAGACTACCCTCAGAATACCTACAGATAGCAGCCAATCACTGAAGGATATATCCCCAAACTTTAGAAAGTCTCTCATATTATTCCCCTTCATAAAGGGGGAGACTCCACTGAACTCTACAACTATCGTCCCATAGCCCTACTCTCTCCTTTATCTAAGATCCATAATAACCTGCTTTCCAACTCCCAACATGGGTTTCGACCTTCCCATAGCATAACTACTGCCCTCCTTTCCTTTACTGACACTATCAATAACAACCGTAATCTTAACAAGCTCTCCTCTGCACTTTTCATAGACCTGTCCAAGGCTTTCGACATGGTAAATCACACTATACTCATAAACATTCTCAAAATTCTGCCTCTTGACCCACTAGCTATAAAATGGTTCCACTCCTACTTAAATAACAAACATCAATTTGTGCTCTGGAACAATGTTCTTTCTACCCATCTACCGGTTAATATTGGTGCTCCTCAAGGCTCCATACTGGAGCCTCTCCTGTTTTCTATATTCATCAATGACCTTCACCAAGTAGTTCCCCAAGCTACATGTATACAATACATGGATGACTCCACACTTATATGCTCAGCCACATCTGTATCAGAACTTAACTCTCTTTCTCAAGACATATTTAACTCTGTAGAAATATGGTTTACAAAACGCCGTCTCCTATTAAACCCTAAAAAAACTAAACTTTTCCTTTTTACACCTACCAGTAAATCTCCCCCAATAGATTTCACTGTATCATCCAATGATGGTATACTCATATCCCAAGATCTAACTACTACATATCACCATAGACAATAACCTAAA